>NC_034178.2:12911633-13124133 GCF_002021735.2 Oncorhynchus kisutch | reverse complement strand
GGAGTAATTTACCTTTGTTTGTCTTCAGATTTTGACCCTGCTCTTGACAACATTCCAGAGGCCTGTGTCAGCCATATTATGTTACCTTTCCTCTTGGTCTAATTGAGACCTATTACCAATGTGTATAAGCTAGAGAAGGCAGATTGGGAGGTTGATACATTGATTGATACAGTCGGCTAGGTTACCGCCACTGGGCTGGCTGTGATTGTGTGACGCCCTCGAAACATTCGCTACGTTTGAGAATTTCACGGACAAGCCCGTGAAGTGTACCAAAAACACGTGATCACATGTGATGTTATGTGAAGTTAATGTGATGACGGGTGACAGACGACATGTAAACGTAACATGCGACAACTTGACACTACACATGTGAAAACCGTGACCACGCGAAGTGTTCCAAAAACACGTGTTTTCATATGATCTCACATGTGAAAGTTCACGTGAACTCATGTGGTTTTTCCTGTAAGGGAGTAGCTAGAGCAGCTCAGATGTTCATAGAGATTGTAAATTGCCACGTTTCTGCGATGTTTGTTTCGGCATCATTAAATCAAATCAAAGGTTATTGGTCGCATACACATATTTTGCGGATGTTATCGCAGGGCAGCGAAATGCTTACAATTCCTAGCTCCAACAGCGCAGTAATACCTAACACTACAAACAATACACACAAATCCCAAAAATGAAAAGAAAGGAATTAAGAAATTGAGGTAAAGGGAGGAGAAGATGTATTTTCAAGAAATGCGAAGGCCGTACCCTTTTTCGATCATTTGTATTTATTTATGGATTATACATTAGATTGCGAGAATAGTGTATGCATATGAACAGTAGGCCTACACGATATATGTACAGCACTGTATGTATAAATACCTACTTTCCTCCTTGCTTTGAATATCCCCAAGGAGGTCATGGCAGTACACGGAGGTCGGAGTTGCATCGTAAGATGGTGTAAAGCTGAATCAGAGGCGATGTCACAACAGCTGAAAGTGTCAGTCACAGAATTATAACTTTTTTTTCTCTCTCTCTCTCTCTCTTTCTCTCTCTCTCTCTCTCTCTCTCTCAGTTCCCCGGCAGTGCAGCTGCCTAAATGAGGGGGATTAAGTTAACACCCTGTTTAGAGGAAGAGTAGGGCAGGATTAAGGCACTGGGCTTGGACATAGCAACCATTCAAGCAAGCACAGCACCCTTTTTAAAAAGGGAAAAAGCCAGTGGTGCACAGCGCTCACTGGGATGGCACAGTTGAGTTGCCTGAACAAATACATTGACAAGTGTACGACTGACAAAAACATGGAAAACCATGTACGCAGTGCACACAGAGAGGGAGAGCACAGAGACACACACACACACACTTGCATGCAAGCACATGCACACGTCACACACACACAGCGTCTTTTCCTCGTCCCCAAGCAGATTTGCCCTCGTTTCCTGGCCTGGGGGAAGCTATGAGTCTACCCACTGGAATAACTAGCAGGGAGAGAACAGGTGGTCAAACCCTTACATGGTGAAAAAATAAAAACACCTGCTGCATCTGAAACCCAACCCAGGTATCCCATCACATTCCATAGCTATTCCTCATAGGTTATAGTGTATATGTTGTTCACACAGTGTTCACATTCTCCCCGCAGTAAGTCATTTTTATCCCTGCTCGGGTACAGTGACCGATGCCAAAACACTGTGTGAATTAGTTTGTAAAAGTTACACTTTCACACTTAAGCACTGACATCTCATGCTATTTGAACTTTTGACTTAAAAAAAAAACATTTATGGATGATAAATACATGTGAAAATGTAACTTAAATTATAAAACTCATTTTAAAATGTGGATCAAAAGAATCCCAAACTCATTAAAGCTCCAAATTGCAACTTAAATATATTCAAACGCACCATTCGAAGTGAATTGAGGACAAGCAGAATACTGTCACACTCTGATCTGGTTCACCTGTCCTTGTGATTGTCTCCACCCCCTCCAGGTGTCTCTTATTTTCCCCAGTGTATTTATCCCTGTGTTTCCTGTCTCTCTGTGCCAGTTCGCCTTGTTTGCCAGCGTTTTTCCTTTCTCCTAGTTCCCCAGTCTCTGTTTGTTTCTAGTCCTCCTGGTTTCGATGCTTGCCTGTCCTGACTCCGAACCCGCCTGCCTGACAACTGTGCCTGTTCTGACTACCAGCCTGCCTGACCACTCTTCCTGTTCTGACTACCAACCTGCCTATCCCCTTGTACTGTTTTTGGACTCGGATCTGGTATCTGACCCCTGCCTGGCCTGACCTCGAGACTGCCTATCGCCTGGTACTATTTGGACTCTGGTTTATGAACTCTCGCCTGTCCCCAACCCGCCTTCGCCTACTCCCTTTATTAGAATAAATATCGGCGCTCAACCCTCTGCCTCCTGTGTCTGCATTTGGGTCTCGCCTCGTGCCCTTATAGAATACACTCACTGGTCCTTCTTTGTAAAATATATGCTGTATGATCTCTCCCTGAGAGACACGGAGCGACCGATCTCCACTCATGTCACTTCCATTACCCTGAGAGTGACCATGACACAACGGCATCGGACACTACGGTGATGGATGCCTTTTCGTCTTCCCCAGTCAAGTCACATGTTCTGGTCAGGGGACAGCTGTAATTGCTAGGACAGGTGACACATGTGTGGAAACCAGAATATGATGGGAAGACGGCCTAGATCATAGGATCTGTACTTCACTTGCCAACTAAAATAGATAATGTAGCTAGAATAAGCATTACATGAATCCACTTCTGCCTAATGGCGTGTGACTGTTTCCGTATGGATTCAAATGACAGATATTCTTCATGAATATATTATTTCAATTGCAATGCTTAGCTAAAATGTACGGCTTAAAGGTAACTATGGACACATAAGGAGCAATTTCCCTGTAGAAATTACGGAGGTCAATGTCATGACAAAACTTCACAGAAGTGTAACACGTCGTAATGAAGCGCCCATGGTAATCTGTGACAGAATTAGCATATTTCCCTGCACATAGTAGGAGTAGTGTAGGTGGATGATCATTAGGGTCTTTTGATTATAATTATTCCACTCTGCAGTATTCTTCTTACACCCATACAGTACGATTTCAAAGAAAGCAATTGCATGTTACTGAATCCCATGTTGTTTATTAGTTTGGAGTGTTGTCAGTGATGGGAGATGGAAGAACAGATAGAAATCCCAGTTCTTCAACTGAATCTCCAAAGCGTGTGTTGTTTCAACACATCTGAGCCAACTGAGCTTGTGTTATTGCTCCCCAACTAAGGAAAAAAAAGTGCAAAACGCTGCTCTATTTGAACCCAAGGGGATGCAGTATCCAATTGTGTTTATCAAGGCTCCGATTCATCATGTCACAGAGGTCTAATGTACTCCACACTGCTCTCCCATTGCATGCTCTAAGTATTTTCTGTTCAACTTCGACTTGTCACCGCAGAAAACACACATAAGAACTCTCTTGCAAACAGTCCTTGCTCGCTTACTTCTTTTTCGGGATTCTCCCCAGAGTCTGGAATTTTCCCCTCTCTGTCTTTATCTCGCCGTAAATGTTGACGGACCAGTGAACCTTGATGTGGTCCATGACAGGCTTATAGCTATTTTGTAAAGTGTGCAGAAACACAAAAGGCTTCTGGTGTGGTGGTTAGGCCATCATGGATGCATGGCTCTGAAAGAGAGAGCGGGAGAGACAGAGGAGAGGGAGAGACAGAGGAGAGGAGAGGAGAGGAGAGGAGAGGAGAGGAGAGGAGAGGAGAGGAGAGGAGAGGAGAGGAGAGGAGAGGAGAGGAGAGGAGAGGAGAGGAGAGGGTCCCAACAAACCATCAATAAGTGGCCTGTACTATACAGTAACTAACACAAAAGCAGTCTACATGGGACACGATTTATGACATTTTAGTTCAAACTCTGCTACCCTTCTTTGTGGTTGCCTATTGTAAATTAATGAGGGGTTCTTCAGCAGATCTGAGTTGATGGGTATGACATGAGACCCCAGTAGAGTTTGGAAGATATGTTGCACCATGGTTAACTTGATAGCACTTTTTATTTATTTGCTTCATGTCTTTGGATACAGTATGTGTGATTCTACCTATAAAGCCAAACTCAGTCATTTCACAAATTAAAATATACCTGACTGTGTGCAAATGCACCTTGTTCTGCCTATCCATGTAAAATGTCAAAATGACTAGACAGCTTCTTTTTTCTTTTTTTTCTCTAGATGTATTTACAATCCTTCCAGGGGCCTGTTTGATATGCTGTTTCCTGCTCTTTCCCCCCTACCTCCTGACTTCCTGTGGGAACCTCATTTGATGAACACCATTTCCCAGACAGGCTCATGAAGGGCATGTTTGACACGTTGTTACATGACAAAACCTAAAGACATAAAGACAGACACACACAAAGGTGAGAGCTGACAATGAAGTGCAACGCTTTCAGGGTCCCGACCTGCCTCGGCGCTGTAGTTTGATGATGTCAAAGCCATCCGGACTGGTGAGGATGCTGTCCTGACTGACTGGAATTAAGGAACAATGGATGGGGCTGCTGTGTTATTTGGAATTAAAGGGGAAGTGAAACAGAAACACAAACTGACTTTTTCTTAGGGGCAAAAGTACAACGGTCTGAAAATTCACCCGCTAATAACTGCCACACATACTGATACTTGTTAACTCTAAAATATCGGATAAAATGTTAAGATAGTGTTTGTATAAACACCTCCTGAGAGTTCATAAATATGTCAAAATCATCTTCGACACCAGAACTGCAAGCTTTGCACAAAGGTCAGGTCAGAAGAGGCGTTCGTTATTCAGCTTTCTTAAAACGTGACTATTAAGGAAGCACGGGCATTCACTGTAACAATCGGTAGGAAGAGGGCTCAGGGAAAAACATTTGAAAGAAGAGAGATGACATATTTACAGACTTATTGCATCCTTTGTCCAGGCAGCTGAGCTATTCCTTTCCCCACGTAGGAAAGAAGAGTAAGAGGAATTCATACACATTTTCACCCCCCCCCCCCCCCCCTTATCATTCAAAGTCGTCCTTTTGGTTCCCATGCATTCACCATGGAAAAGGTCCCAGGTCTTTTTTGTTCTTACTACCGCAGCAGATAACATTCACATAACTTGCAGTCAAGTGAGAAACCAGGTCATCTATCCCCCCCCCACCCCCTCCACCCCTCCTCCCCTTTCTCACATCCTAAAGTAAACCTTTCTGTCCCACATTTCCATCGCCACCAGTTGTTTTTTTCCAATCTCGGGAATTCACTCCAGTTTTAAATGTTTGACAGTAGTTTTCCTGCGTTTTGTGCCACTAAGAAAGAAGGTGCTGCACATTTCTGAGACAGTAACATTCCCCTCCAGTGGTTCCCTGAGGAGCGAGCTCATTACATCTCATAGGCAGGAAAATAAACTGTCTAGGTTCTGAGGCTAATGGCTACACTGAGAAATTAGGAGTTAGTAGGCTCCAGTAGGTGGAAGTGCCAACTGCAAACGTTTTCATGACTTATCATTGTTTTACTCAAACATAAGATACAGTGGATATAAGGTAATATCCCTTTGTGAAGGGATTCATTATCCTGGCTGAGTTGACAGGGTAGGATGGGGAGGTTTTTAAAAGTGCTGTTGTGAAGAATTACACTGGGTGGCAGCACTGTGACTACATCAAACCTCTGTGTAAAGTGCTTGTGAGTTGTGGCTTTTACAGTCCATCAAATACAGTATTCTGATAGAAAAAACATCATTATCTCATTATGTCAGGAAATTCAATATGTTTAAAAATGTCACAAATGATTCAAATGAATGATGTGTTGTTGATGAAAAACTGGATAAAGGATCAGGTATCATTTTCAGAATCTTACTAAGCAAAGAGAAGAGAAGAATAGACAAGAATAGACAAGAGAAGAGATATGAATCATATGGTTGCTGATTCGATCTACAGCAACAACAGAACAAAAAGTTGCCAGTTTAATAAAAAATGAATTACCTCAGAATGCAGACCTCTGATAATGAGATGTTTTCTTCTCAACATAGTGAAAAATAAATCCAATACATTCTAACACAAGCTTGCATGTAGGTACAAATGCATTCTAGCTGAAGAGAATCACCTTGCAATACTGGGTGAACATCTTATTCATCAACATTGTATGAATATTTGATTTCAAATCAAATACAATGTTATTGGTTGCATTCACAAATTAAGCACATGTTATTGTAGCTAAATGCTTATGTTCATAGCTTCAACAGTGAAGTAATATCTGACAATAAAAAACAATACACCAAAATCTAAAGTATAAGTAAGGAATTTACAAATATGTAAGGGGTAATCAACGAGGGGCTATATGTTCTATGGAAAATAATGAACGACATGGAAGCTGTGTTCCACAACACACTAGCGAAGTGAAACTAACCTTCCACAGAGCTTCAATATATTTTTGTTAAATGCATAGGGCCCCAAGTTGATTATCCCTTTTACACCATGGCTATAATTTAACACATTTGCCACTAGAAATGTGTTCATTTGCTGGGAGACGTGTTCAACATCCACTGAAAAAGCTGTCAAGTTTACTAAATCGCTACATTAGTTGCCTTAGTAACCAAACAAACCTGCTAGTTTTGCTAACCAAACCATCAGTCCTAGCTTGCTATTATGAAATGCAAATTCAACAATGCCAATAATGTTTTCAATTCGACTTTTACTTTCAAAAGAAGCTCAAACATAGAACATGTAAGAGTGAACTATAACCATTTAATTTGACTGTGCTGAATCGCCATGCATTATAGGGAATTATACAATGGGTGGGTCTAATCCCGAATGCTGATTGGTTAAAACCACATTCCAGCCGGTATCTATTCCATGTTACCACCGGCTAACTCTGTGACTTTGAAATGCCTATTTACTCTGTTCCATCTGACTGCACAATCACCTGTCTCATCAGCCCAGCCAGGCAATTTATGAACTTGATCTCCACTATTAAAAACATCTGGACATTATCTCACATTTCTTTTAGACAAACATTTAGTTTTCAACAGTGGAGATTTGTATAAACCTTGATGTCTGTCTCTTCGACGTTTGCAACATTGTTTAAATTTATACAAAGAAATGTCAATTCAAAAAAGGTCAAATGAAACGAAGTGCAGCTAGTTTGCAGTCTTTCCAACTTCAGATTGAAGTGATTGTGTTAGCTGTGTTGTTGACTATCTCCTCTGAACAACAGTGTCCACAGCTGATATACCACGGCTGAACCACAGAGTGAGCACATTTTCTATGCCAGGTGAAATCGCGCCTCATTAGCTCTTTGTTATGGATGTTTTCCAAATAAATGTCACGAGAAAACAGCTTAAATAAATGTAAATTCTGCTACTTTGCTGTTATTCTGGCAGCACTTTTTGACATGACTGTAGCCTAAGTTAGCCGTAGTTGGCTATCTAGCAAGCAAGGGATAAGAACATTGCCAGCCAGTATGGCAATGGAACATTTAGAACAAACAACTGGGTACAGAACAAAAAGATACAGATACAGAACAAGAAGACTGAATGACTGGGTCACGTCTCTGGCAACCGAACCAATAGAACGAACAACCAGCTGGCTTGAGTAGCATCCCTAGATATCTGTCGGCACTATATCTTGTGGAAGGATGAAATAGCATGAATAAATTCATCAGAATAACGTTTTTATTTATATGTTGGTCATCCGTATAAAAGTGATAATGCCCTCGAAGCCGGTGTTTGGAAGACAACCTAACAGCCGTGCCAATATACTGTATGCTCCAAACACTGGCTTCTTGGGCATTATCACTTAAATAATGCACACTCTAGAATGCCCTTAAAGCCAAAACAACAATTCCATGGTATAATTAAGGCCAGATGAGGTGTGGTATAAGGCCACGGCTAAGGGTTGTTCTTACCATGACGTAACACGGAGTGCCTGGACACAGCCATAAGCCGTGGTACTGTATAATGGCCATATATCACAAGCCCCCAGGGTGCCTTACTGCTATTATAAACTGGTTACCAACGTAATTCGAGTAGTAAAAATGTATGTTTTGTCATACGAGTGGTATATGGTCTGAAATACCACGGCTGTCAGCCAATCAACATTCAGAGCTCGAATTACCCAGTTTATAATTCTAATTATAAAATGGCTTTAGTTCATTGTGCCATATTCTATGTTTGATGATTCAATACATTTGTAAATATGTAATCACATCTCTTCTTTCAAATGTTTTTAATTATAAAAATTATTATAAAATGGCTTTAGTTCAATCTTACATGGTCTATGTTTGAGCTAAGTTTGAAAGTAAAAGTTGAATTGAAAACATATTTGGCATTGTTGAATTAGATTGTCAAAATAGCAAGCTAGGACTGGTGGTTTGGTTAGGTAAACTTATCACATTTCAGGGAAGACCCAGATGCAGACAGTGTCGAAGTAACAAAAGTGTATTCCTAGAACAGGGGGCAGGCAAAACCACAGGTCAAGGGCAGGCAGAGGTCAGTAAACCAGTGTGGCGTGACAAGGTACAGAACGTCAGTCAGGGTCAGGGCAGGCAGAATGGTCAAAACCGGGAAAACTATAAAACAGAAACTAGAAACAGACAGGCGCAAGGGGAAAACCGCTGGTAGGCATGACGAACAAAACAAACTGGCAGAGACAGACAGAAAACACAGGTATAAGTACCCAGGGGATAATGGGGAAGATGGGCGACACCTGGAGGGGGGTGGAGACAAGCACAAGGACAGGTGAAACAGATCAGGGCGTGACACAGCAGGAGTTCAAATTTGAATATTGAATCAATGTTGCAAATGTCGGAATAGACAGACAGCAAGGTTTTTACAAATCTCTGCTGTTGAAAATGAAATGTCTAGATGCTTTTTATAGTGGAGATCAAGTTTATAAAATGCCTGGCTGGGCTGATGAGACAGTGGATTGCACAGTCAGATGGAACAGAGTAAATAGGCCTTTTTTTTCATAGATTTAGCCGGTTGTAACTTGTGGAATAGAAATCGGCAGGAATGCGTTATTAACTAAACAGCATTCTGGATTAGACCCACCCGTTGTATAACAGACCGTATACCATGGTTATGACAAAACAATTTATTTTACTGGACTAATTACTTTGGTCAACCAGTTTATAATTGCAATAAAGCACATCGGAGGTTTATGGTATATGGCCAATTCTGTATCAAGGCACTCCGCGTTGAGTTGTGCGTAAGAACAGCCTTTACCTGTGGTATATTGACCATATACATCAATAATAACTTTAGGTATCCAATTTTGTGAAGACAACTGACAACTACATGTGTTATTTGTTATGGGTATGGTTATCTGTTCTTTTGAAGGGGTTATGGACATTGCTACATCATTGCATGTTCATAAGCATGAACTTTTACCCATTCCATGCTTCACAACATCAATATATCTGTATTCATAAATAAGTCTACTGCAAAACATAGTAATGTGCCTTAATAACATAACTTAGCATATCTTATTGAGTGAAGGTTAGTCATTAAGGGGTTTAAAGAAACTGTAGGTTGGAAAATGTCAAAACATCATGTCAATATCACAGATGAATGCCGGTTTATTTAGTTCAAAAGATAAATATTTTTGCATAATCCTTAAAATATAAATTAAAAAATATATTCATAGGTTAAGTAATGGACAAGCTGATGGAATTTTTGAAAAGCCCTTTAATGAAAATCGATTCTTAGTATTTCACTAACCTAGGATGCTTTACATGTATAATGAACCTGTTCAACATTGGTGATCAAAAACCAAAATGAAGAGAACTAAATCTTTGTTAGAACCACCTACCCTTCATCTCCTGTTAGCAGTTCTCTTGCAGGAGATGGCCAGCTATTCGTTTAAGAGGCATGTCTCTTAAATTACAAATTGCTTCCTGGACTGTACTTTCTGTGATGCTAAGGCATCAGTTGAAACTTTCTCCACAAATGTTTAATCCTAGCATTGACTGGCAATGTTGTCAGACCTCATGACGGGTTTATACCGTTATTACAAGCCTTTCTCTGTCCATAGCACTTTGGATTATTCAAGATTATGTTGTAATCCGTTTAATCCTCATTGCATTAAGATTTCAGTCAAAATACTGGAACAGTAATTCAGCAATGAAGTCTTAAGCATGTTAGGTGATTGGGGAAGCTGTCTTAATTTCCCTTTCTCTTATTTATTCTGTGAGAAAAGTCTACATTGTCAATAGACCGATGAGCAACAGTTCCATTTGCTCACAGCAGTGACAATACAATATTTCAAAAGGACACATCCCCCTCTCATCCCAATCACTATGGAAAAACACATATTTACCAAACTCGAAAGAAATCACAGAGAGACAAACCAAAGGAAGAAGGAATATCACGCTGAGGGACAACTCATGAAACACACTGGGTATGAAAGAGTACAAAATGATCCCTGAAACTTTTGGAGGAAAATGTGTTGACGCCAGAGGAGCACCCCCTGTTCCTGTTCGATCGTAACCTCTGAGGTTTTATCATTTCTCCAAAACCACTGATATTCTCCTTCTGTACTGTCTGTATAACCCACATCTCTGCCCCATGCATGTCCTGCTGAGACTAAGAGTGTCTCCAGCCAGGCTGTGCATCCCTCTGCTCTTCTCATCAAAGACAGATAATAGGCTACAGTCTCTGGACCACACTCTGTCCAACATTTCCCAACTCTAATACAACCGTTGTCTGGCTTGGCTTTCAGGCTTATTCTATCTCTGGCTAATGTCTATATACTCTTGGACATGAATGCACACACAGATATTATATATTTTTTTCCTTAAACATTCTTGGATGCGCTATGCAAAGAGATGTACTTTAAGTCACTGATGTAGTAATATTCAACACGTGAAATGAAGTGAGTATAATGAGTAAGCATTTCACGGTAAAGTCTACACCTGTTGTATTCGGCGCATGTGACAACTAAAATGTGAATTTGAGAGTGAGAGGAAAGGGAATCCATGGACTAGCCAGAGGGTCTATCAGATGCCGGTGACATACATCAATGAGCAGGACGGAGCAGGATTAGTTTGGAGGGAGTTTAACATCACCCTGGCCTGGCCCTAACATGATTACTGATGCTCTGTTGATCTGCATATTTCTCACTACAAAAGAAGTGCACATTTGGCTTCCAGAAATGTTTTTTTTTCTTCAGCCAATCTCTAATAGCTACTTCTGTGTATGTGAAGGGGGGGGAGGGAGGAAAGAGCTTGGAGCTCAATTAAAGGGTGGGTTTGCGGTTGGGTGTTTGTGGTCGGAGCTGAAACGTCATATTGTATAACATCTCCTTCTTTACCCTGGAAACAATATAGCAAATGGATGAAGATCTTATGTGGAGGATGTCTTGTCTTAACGCTACAGGCTAGCATTGTCGTTCCATACTCATACTGATAACACCAGCAGACAGAACTCGACAGCCATGTATAGTACACTTTGAGAGGTTGCGTGTGGACTTGAACAGGCCGTGCTGTGTAGCTCAAATGTTGTTTATAATTAATACGCTTTGACCTGGGTATTTCAAAGCAAAGGGTTGTACATTACTGCATGCGATGTTTAGAAATTCTGTTGACGAAAAATAAGGGGTAAGCTGGACCTAAATTACACAGCAGTTTAGTCCCAAATATAGATTCATGCTACCATTAGCACAGATATTTAAAAAATGTTTCTATAGAAAACCAATTACATTTTTTTAGAGACATTTGTATACCGTCACTGTTTCTCTCCTGTTGACATTGCAACATAGAGAGAGTTTCCTCTAGCCAACCAGAACTCTCTCTGACTGAGGACTTGTTTGTCCCGGGGGAACAGTTTGCTTTTAGGACATGTACAGTCACCCACATGACCCTGGCTAGGTTCCTAGTCCCAGACCCCCACAGCAGATTGGCCCCCTATCCCCTTTCTCCCCTACAGCCTGACTGGCCTGGCCTGTAGGCCAGAACCACCGGTCAGAGTGCACTGGCTGCCTAGAGTGGCTTTCACATAGCGACAAACTCAAACATGGACCGAGCTGTCTTTATACAGTTGTGGCATGTTGTTTTTCTCCTTTTGAACCTAGACTAGTAGCCGTGCAGCTGGGGCTTGTCTCGAGTCCCTGGCTTCCATCCGGTGGCGGTGAACAATCTCTATTTTGGAGGGACTGCCTGTCTGTTGTAGTCAATGATTCATTTCTCTGCATGAGTATGAGAGGGTTTGATTGGGTTACATTAAGGGCCTGTTGTTGTGAGCTTGGGACACAGTTACGTCTGATGTGGGCCTCTTGTCCGGTGACCTATTTCAGCAGTTGACTAGCTTAGCTTACACAGCTTAGTAGACGTTATAACCTAAATATTCTACGGACAAAGTGTAATCATGTGGGAGAGAGGGATCTTCGTTAAAACACTGGGAGGATATGTGAGAGTATAGATGATGTATATCAGTCATTTTTTGGGGGGGAACTGCGCTTCCAATAACCAGAGAGATTTGCAGGGAACACTGTCTAAAAATGTTGATGTTACTTGCCAAAGTGCTAGTGTTCTTTAGTTTACATAAGCCTTAGTATACACATGCCATGACACAGGAATATTTTTTTGTCAATAGACATATACAAAACACTTTTTAGCCCAGCACAATGCGCTATGAGAAAGTGCCCAATGTTTAAAAGGGGGTCGGCTCTCTCAGCCTCTCTGTTAAAAACAATGGGCCAGTTGAAATCCGTCTTGAGTAGAAATATCAACATTTTTTTTGTTTTGTTGCCGCGGCACCCAGGGCAGTGTGTTTACCCTTGTTCAGCTGGAGTCCTCAGACCTACCTCACTCTAAACCTGCGCCGCAGGACAAATAAACAGGGAGACCACAGGCATTTGGACACGAGCCACACATACAGCGCTCCAAACCAGAATTTCACAATGCACTGGATTTATTGAAGCCCGGTCCGTGTGGTTGTGGGAGAGGTTCCAGAAAAAAGACATATTGGTTATATGATACACCACTTAGGTACCATTTGAAAAAGGCCTTAAGATTTTATAATCTCTTTTTTTGGTCGATCTGGCCTTTAGTTTAATAGAAGTGTAAGAACAGAGTACTTAACAGTAGGGGTCGCATTATAAAAGAGCAAAGAAATACTGCGTAAGAGACATCCATCTAAAGACATAAGACAATGTAGGCGGTTTCTGTGTCATTATCAAATCGATACAATCTGTTAGAAAACAGAAGGGGAAAAGATATGAATAATAAATACAAAATGACCAGAGACCAAGCTCTCCTAGAAAAATGAAAAACAAAAGACTGAAAGATGAGGCTCAGTATGCAGAATACTCTGTGGTGCATGGAATGACAACGAGCGGTACTTGACTGAGAAACCTTTGTAAAACTATGCAAAAAGAATTTCACAAATAAAATAAAAAATCTTCACTCGCGTCCTAATCTTGGATGAGGTTTTTCACACACACATTTTTTTTTTTACTTCAATCCAATAGCTGATGGTATTTCTTTGGAATGAAAGACGTGTCAAATGATCGTACTTCTTCTTAATTGTGAAACAATTGTAGGAAATGCCATTTGAAATGGTCATTTGAAAAGTTCTCTGTTTCCTGTGGCAAAAAATTATCCCTTTGAAGAGAGGGCCAAATAACAGGCACTGGAAAACGAAATAGAAAAACAACTTTAATATACCACTTGATTGGTCTTCTGTGTTCTCCTACAACTGTTAGAAATGAATAATATAATGAGCATGAAAGAATCAGACCCGCATCCCAAATGGCACCCCATTCACTTTATAGTGTACTACTTTGACCAGGAACCTGGTCAAATTTAGGGGAAAGGGTGCCATTTTGAGCACATCTTAAATCTTCAAAAGGTACCGTGTCTTTACCCCTATGCGTTTTGGAGCTACTGAAGTTACACAATGCACGTGGAAGTCCTAAAGATTACGTCTGAGCTCCGAGGAGATTAGGGAGATTACAGACTATGAAGAGTACAGAGGGGTCCATACATTCCAATACCATGTGCATCCTCCATCCCGCTACTTTACCAACCACAGCTGACAGATGGACTAGCGACAGATACAGTGATAATAATTGAAAATGTACCATTTTCAAAGGGCGACCATTAAGGGTTAAGACGAGAGTTACATGAGAAACCTGTCCCAGCGTGTTCATATGGTCGGAATTACACGGTACCGCGTCTAGAATGATTCCAACCAACCAATCAATATCAACACCAATGGACAGTAATCTACGTGGAATTCCAGAACAGCTGCATCAAAATGAACCATAAATACAGATCTGATACAATGCTTAATAAATCCACACAATGTTGCATGCTGTTGAAATGGCTGTGACCCGGCATTAGGTGATTTATACAACTGCTTTGGACACACCAGCTTTGCCGCGAGGCAAAGGGGGAGAGAAATATTTTACATTTAAATAAACACAGGGACAAAATCTTGTAAAATACGCTTCTTTTGCAATATAAACAGGTTTTTCATGTAAACTCTGTATACATACAAAATTGTCTCAGCTGGAGCAGTTCAGGTCTTAGCTCTCTAATATTACAAACATAGCACTGATGTCGTTATCACTCACTCTGACCCCGGCGTAAATACTATTTGTGATTTCATAAAGGTAACAATTGAGGTTGTATATTATATGACAGAACAGCTTAATTTACACAAAAAACTCCATTAAACTTTTCCTCAAAATATTTATATTTCGTTCGGCGTGAAAATAACACTTAGTCTCACAGCTTTGGAATTGTTTGGAGGGAGAGAACTTGGTAACTTTATAAATGAGAGTTTGTGACAGGTGGCAATGCAAAAACTGTTAGAGTCCATGTACACAATGAATAGGGTAAGGTAAATACTAAGTTAAAACAGCCTGGATATATGGATGCTTGGAAGCAGATCTCCAAAGATTGTGCAAAGTATAAACTGATTTCAGAACCCAGAAATGACTGGAGCTTTCACTTTTCAGTTAAACAACAGAGACATGTTGTATACCTCAACATTACTGCACGGACAGCAACCATGGAGTTCAGTCAGTGTAAAAAATGAGAGATTCCGCAAATGCTGAGAAATCATATGTTCTCATGTTCTTGTCTTGCAAACACGCGCACACGCACACGCGCACACACACACACACACACACACACACTGGACAGCAACACTTCTCCTGTATGTGGTGTAACTGTACATGAGCGTGGGCCGAGGAATAGGACTTGAGCCTGACACTGGCTTCATGGTGCCTGGTCTCTGTAATGAACATGGCTGAAAGTGACTTAAAACATGTGTGTGTAAGGCTGGTGGCTGTTGAACCTCTCACTAAGGGGAGATCAATACGGGGAGGCTTTGATAATTGCCC
Source organism: Oncorhynchus kisutch (assembly GCF_002021735.2). Taxonomy (NCBI): domain Eukaryota; kingdom Metazoa; phylum Chordata; class Actinopteri; order Salmoniformes; family Salmonidae; genus Oncorhynchus; species Oncorhynchus kisutch. The sequence goes on along the minus strand of NC_034178.2, from coordinate 13,108,805 downwards.
TGCGGTTCATTAAAAGCGCAGAGACGAGCTCATCATTGAGGAGGTGTGTGTGTGTGTGTGTGTGTGTGTGTGTGTGTGTGTGTGTGTGTGTGTGTGTGTGTGTGTGTGTGTGTGTGTGTGTGTGTGTGTCGCTGTCACGAAAGGACCACATCAGTGCGCTGGCTACACTGCGGATTACTCTCTAAACTTCTCTACCCGACGACCGTTCTGGTAAACATTCTGATTGGCTTTTGAAGGGATGAGCTTCTCAGAACCTTGGAATCAAAGCCTGTTAATTTGCTAGTTTGGAATCTGACAGCAGTAAAAAGGAGAGGAACCTGACAGAGGACACTATGGCGGTGTCAACTTAAACACTACGTGATGTGACACTATGTTGGGTTTGGATGTGGATAATCATCTCACATGGGCCTTCATTCATGAAAATATTTTTTCTACCACAGTCTATGTCCCAAATAAGTTTGAGTAGTTAACGCGATTAGAATTAATCGCTTAGATCAGTCAAAAGCAGTTTTGTAATATGCCATTTCAAATCTTGCATCTAAATTGCATATTACAGTTTTTTCTAACAGTGATTCTTGAAGCACTATCCCTGAAACCATTAACACTTTTAGCCAATGCATTCACCAACAGTGCCAAACTGAATGCACGTTCTCTGCTTTAAGCTCAGTTTGTGATTCTATAACACACTTTTTCTTCAAAACTGTTAACACAACTCACTGCTTTACACACAGTTTGCAATGTAATAACACACTTCTAGCAAAACCGTAAACGTTGGTCTCTACATTGCTACACCATTTCGCCAATTGCCTTTCCACATTGACACGTGCGTAAACCCCTTTTAGATAATGAGTTCACTTACAAACCAGAGCTGGAGCACTATAAATAGAGGGGTGAGAACTAGAGGAGGACGAGGAGGAGGAAGAGGAGGACTAGTAGGTGAAGAAGTAAGAGGAGGAGGAGGAGTAGAAGGAGGAGGAGAAGGAAGAGGTGAAGCAGGACGGGGGAGAAGGAGAGGAAGAGGAAGGGGAGTCAGGAACACAATGACTGATGAAATCAGGGCGACTGTGGTTGACCATGTTGTCAACCATGGGATGAGCATGAGTTAGGGTGGGCAACGGGTTCAACCAAATCTGAGCCGCTATACTGATGCAGGTATCATCTGGATATTTCGAAATGAGAACCGGTGAGTAACTGTAAGTGCTGTAGTCTTACTGGTACAGTAATATGTACTGTACTTTCAGAATGAGAAGGATCTTCACAAAAAAACATTCAAATGTGTTTACAGAACTGCAAGAAAACCAGTATCTGGTGGAAGAGGTCGTCTGTTCACCCCAGAGCAGAAGACCCACATTGTAAATATGGTCATTGCAAATAACTGCATCAGACTCAGAGAACTGCAGGACCACATAATGGCAGATAGCACCATATTCCAAAACATCAACAGAGTGAGTCTCTCTGCACTGTCTCGTCTACTGAAACAGAGTGAGTCTCTCTGCACTGTCTCGTCCACTGAAACGCAATAGAATTAGGATGAAGCAGCTGTACAGAGCCACTTTTCGAAAGAAACCGTGTAAAACAACTGAGATATGAATATGTAAGCTATACTATCCTATCATTGGTACTGGATCTGGGATGTATGGTGCTACGTCATAGTGACTGATCCCTGTCTTTTCCTACTGTACTACATTGTTTTGTCTTGTCTCTTTCAGAGTGTCATGGAGCTAGAAGCAGATGCAGTGCATCATGGGGTAATATATGTGGACGAGGCAGGTTTCAACCTTGCAAAAACAAGGGCACGCAGCAGAAATATCATCGGTCACCGTGCCATCATCAACGTCCCGGGACAACGTGGTGGCAACATAACAATGTGTGCGGCTAAGAGTCAAAACGGCGTCCTTCACCATCATGCAATCCTAAGCCCATACAACACTGCACATATTATCACGTCTGGACAACCTCCACAACAGACTAATCCCTAATTGCCAGGGGCCCGAGCAGCCCAGGTACGTTATCATCTGGGACCATGTTAGTTTCCACCGGGCTGCTGTGGTCCGCAATCGGTTCACAGGTCACCCACTTTTCATCGCACTCAATCCCCCCCCCCCCCCCCCATACTCTCCGTCATTGAATCCTATTGACGAATTCTTCTCTGCATGGCGTTGGAAGGTGTCTGATCGCCAGCCCCACCAACGCTCACCCCTCCGACAGGCAATGGAGGAGGCTTGTGGAGACATGGATCAGGGGTCATGCCAGGCCTGGATACGGCACTCTTCCCACGCTGCCTAGCTCAAGACAACGTCACCTGTGATGTGGAGGAAGTCTTATGGCCAGACCCACAAAGAAGGCGAGAATTGTTTCTGTTCTTTTTTTTTCTAGCAACAAATGCTTTTTGTTTTCTTCTACCTTTGTTTGAGGAATGTTAGAACATTTTGAGAAGAAAAAAATAACTTTCCCCCGCTAATTTGTATTGATAGTGTGTTCTGTTTGGAATACCATACTTCACACATTTGGATACCTGTGTGTATGTGTGTTTTCTACATGCATGACAAAACTTTATTGCAAACTGCTATGCTCTGCACACAGAAAAAGTGTTTTTGTTTTATATATTTTACATTTATACTGTCAGTGCGTAGTTGGTGCTTCACGTGCTTATTCAAAACGACGGTTTGTGTCTACTGTATTGACGCAAACATTTGTACTTATTTTTTGATTTGGAAGGGTTTTGCAAGAATGGTTTGCTTTTGCAAGAGACGTACAATGTTTTGCTGGTTTGGTGTAAGGATTTGTGGTTTGTGTGTAGAGTTTTGCAAAAAAATAGCCTATAGTTTCAAAGACAAGATGAGATAAGCGATCAGAATTTTTTTAAATAAAAAATCTAATACATATTCCATGACTGAGACGAAGTAAAAAAACAAATAAAAATGGAAGTCTGAACCGTTTTTGAAGGGCTAACGCTTGGGTGTTGCTCGTGTTACTCCTGAGAACTTCAGTAGCATTTTACTTCAGTAAATATGTAGGGTACCGACGCATTTATCGCCACACAGGCCCTCATAAGAATTTGTTCTTTACTGACTTGCCTTGTTAAATGAAGGTGAAATAAAAAAGAAAACCAGGGAGGTGTCAACTAACCTGTAAAGTAAGATGGTCTGTAATACTTACAGACTGAAGCAGCCCTTTTTCAGAGAGCGAAGTGTAATGTCATGTATCGATCTGTGGTCTGGAGTTTTCTGTGTCAGCCATCATTGACATTCTCTCATCTTACAGAGCTTACCTATTCCATCTGTTCACTGTGGCGGTATGGGGAGAATGTATGTGTGTAGGTGTGTGCCCGTGTGTGTGGCCGGATGTGCCAGGAATAAAACGTCTCACAGACACCCAGGTTGATTTCCTCACTTTCTGGAAATGATTGTAACAGATCTACATGTCAGACAGCGTGGTGGACTGACTGGCTGTTGACTGTAAGCACTCATATAATGCATCCTTCATCCTCCCCTCGATCGCCCTCCCCGACCCCCTCTCCCACTCACCCTCTCTCAAACTGACCTAACAAAACCGGTGTGTACTTCTGTCTGTCTGCTTGCCATCGACCGAGTGAGCAAACAGGCAACTAAGATGCAGTTTAGCATATGCCTTCCCACCTCTCCCCTCTCACCGGCATCTATTTGTCAGTATATAGCCTCATCTCATAGTGTGTACTCCTGCGTGTTAGTCTAAACTACTATTTATTCACACACTGTATTTTTCCAATGAATTCACGACTCTCAGTATTAGCAAACATGACTCTGTGTTAGGTGACAACACCCCCCCCCCCCACACACACACACGCACACACACACACAGAGAGTGCATGGTGACTGTATGTTATGTACCAGGGGTATGTCCCTGACCCATCGTCCACAACAGGGGTTATTGATAGTGACGTGCGCTTGCAGTGCACCTTCCCAGTCGCCTGTCAGACAGATGCGTGCTGGCAGGTCCGGTCCAGTCCCCCCACACACCCCCTGACAGCTATCACACAGCAGGGAGGTTGAGGGGGACACATTGTCAGACACCCAGGCCCCCCCCCCCCCCCCCGCTTCCTTCCCCCAGCCCTGCAACGCTGCAATGTCACGGCAGACAGCTCGCGGCCTCGCTCCCCTCACCCCAGCCTGACTAGCAGAGGTGAGCCTGTGTGTGTTTTTTTTTCTTGACTGCTGTTGCTACAAGGTGAGTTGGCGTGCCTCCCCGGGTTAGCTTCTATTTCAGGATACCCAGATCTGTCACAATAGGTCTTTTTTTCTCAATCCCCCTCTCCTCCTCCTCCTCCTCTCTCTCTCTCTCTCTCTCTCTCTTTCCTCTAGCCCCCAGGACCAGGACGAGCCATTTCACTGGGAGCTTTACATCACTGTCTGTTTCCACTGTTGCGTTTAGGAGACATGTCTCCCCCTAAATAGCTTGTTTAACGCTAGCGTTTCCAGAAGGTGTTTCGGTGTTTCATCCCCCACCACCACTCGTGTCCTCAGACAGGTAATGAATTAGCTCATGGCTGGGGTGCTGCAGGGGAACAAGACTGCACGCCATGGGTTTGTGGCTGTGAAATGACCTGACACAGCTGCGTGGCTTTTGCAGAGATAGGTGCTTCCCTGTTTCCCTGTCTGTCGGTGGCAGCTCAACTGTGGGGTTTTGTAGGGTGTTTTGTCATAGAAAGGGTCTGCTATCACAGTGGCGAACCAACATCGACCTGCTGTACACACACACAGTTTGTAGCTTATGACTGATGTACCTACAACACAGTTGACAGAACCATTGGGATACAAAGTATATATTATATATTGCATGACTCAGTGTTTGTGTGTGTATGGTGTGAGTCTGTGAGGCCAGAATGCTTTATCAGAAAAGTACGCCGGCTTGGAATCGGTCAGAGAGCAATTGCTAACGTGTGTCAGAAAGGCCCTGATGGTAAATGGATCATAAGTAATAATCAGAGAGGTCTTCAAAGGGTTACAGACAATAAGGTCTGTATCTAGACCCATTCATCACACAGAGGAAATTACAGTGGGATAACATCTAATCCTGTCCGTATCTTACTGCTGTGGGATCATTTCCGCTGATATGGGCTGTAGTTTCCTGCTCTGTTCCATCCCTCATAGGGAGGCTGGCTGGAGGTTCCACTGGTCTGGTCTGGTCTACTCTGGTCACACTGTCTGTCAGGTGGTCCATGGACTAACTGCAGCAACTCAGTCCACCGTACCAGATGTCGTTTCAAGTAGTATTAGTTTTCATTTCAAACACATTTGCAGCGCTTGATTGAGCATCCCTGGCTCAATGGAACCAATTCAAGAGTCCCAAAAAATGCAAACCTCTATGTTTTGGCTCTTCGGGCAGACCCAATCAAACTCTAAAAGTATTTCAATGATAACAAATACTATTTGAACCCAGGACTGCACCCTTATCCATGCTCTGTGGCCTGATGGTTGAGCATGATGGTATCCTTGTTGTTAAAGCAGCGCTCCAGTCAACCAGTCATCCAGTCACCGAATGTCAAACACATTTAAAAACCCATAATAGACTTGTATTAGGCTTGAATGTGCATTGCAAATAAGGCCAGATTAAATTATTATTAAGCTCTTATTAAAATGTTAAGATTTGCTCTACAACTAACTGGCTGATGGTAAAGTGTCCTGGGGGCTATCAGGATGTTTTCTGTTTCTTGGGGTATTATTATGACCCCAGAGTAACCTACTGTTAAAATGGGGACAAACATAGTTAGCTGTTCCTAATGAGAGAACAGCTAAGGGAACTCGGTTCTATACTAGGCTAGAACCAAGGACTGCAGGCGTGATAACTTTGCAATATACCATAATAACATACTACATTTAGCAGATTATTTTATCCAAAGTGACTTGCGGTCATGCTTGCATACGGGTGATCCCAGGAATCGAATCCACTGAGCTACAGAGGACCACAATATTTGTAATCTACGCAGTTCTAAGCAGTATTGATAATACTAGAAATATTATATAATTACTATACTGGTCATCCCCATTCATTGTACCAGGTATCCTCTGGAACATTCTAGCCACCATTTGTTATTTACATGGAATAACTTTTTCAGCGATTCAACACAAGAGCTCTCTCTCTCTCTCTCAAATGTGAATAATGCGCACGTCTCAATTCGATTCACGTCCCTGGCCCAGCATTTCAAAAGACACTTAATTTCATACTTGTTTACGCCTCTCTCCGGAGATCTAAAGTTCAAAATCGCATGCATTTTTTTTCTTCTGAATTAAGCCAGGAAAAATGTCATGTTCACTTCAGCTGGGTTTGACAAACATGACCACATGACCTACTTGAAGGGTGCTGGGTTCTGGGATTATGCTGAACAACGGTTAACGTACTGGAGATAGAGCTTAAGTCTATTGGGGACCAGATTAGAACATTTTACTCCTCTCAAGGAGATAAGACGCTCACACACACCATCAAATCAAATCAAATCAAATGTATTTATATAGCCCTTCGTACATCAGCTGATATCTCAAAGTGCTGTACAGAAACCCAGCCTAAAACCCCAAACAGCAAGCAATGCAGGTGTAGAAGCACGGTGGCTAGGAAAAACTCCCTAGAAAGGCCAATACCTAGGAAGAAACCTAGAGAGGAACCAGGCTATGTGGGGTGGCCAGTCCTCTTCTGGCTGTGCCGGGTAGAGATTATAACAGAACATGGCCAAGATGTTCAAATGTTCATAAATGACCAGCATGGTCGAATAATAATAAGGCAGAACAGTTGAAACTGGAGCAGCAGCACAGTCAGGTGGAAGTTGAAACTGGAGCAGCAGCATGGCCAGGTGGACTGGGGACAGCAAGGAGTCATCATGTCAGGTAGTCCTGGGGCATGGTCCTAGGGCTCAGGTCAGTTGAAACTGGAACAGCAGCAGGGCCAGATGGACTGGTGACAGCAAGGAGTCATCATGTCAGGTAGTCCTGGGGCATGGTCCTAGGGCTCAGGTCCTCCGAGAGAGAGAAAGAAAGAGAGAAGGAGAGAATTAGAGAACGCACACTTAGATTCACACAGGACACCGAATAGGACAGGAGAAGTACTCCAGATATAACAAACTGACCCCAGCCCCCCGACACATAAACTACTGCAGCATAAATACTGGAGGCTGAGACAGGAGGGGTCAGGAGACACTGTGGCCCCATCCGAGGACACCCCCGGACAGGGCCAAACAGGAAGGATATAACCCCACCCACTTTGCCAAAGCACAGCCCCCACACCACTAGAGGGATATCTTCAACCACCAACTTACCATTCTGAGACAAGGCTGAGTATAGCCCACAAAGATCTCCGCCACGGCACAACCCAAGGGGGGGGGGGCCAACCCAGACAGGATGACCACAACAGTGAATCAACCCACTCAGGTGACGCACCCCCTCCAGGGACGGCATGAGAGAGCCCCAGCAAGCCAGTGACTCAGCCCCTGTAATAGGGTTAGAGGCAGAGAATCCCAGTGGAAAGAGGGGAACCGGCCAGGCAGAGACAGCAAGGGCGGTTCGTTGCTCCAGAGACTTTCCGTTCACCTTCCCACTCCTGGGCCAGACTACACTCAATCATATGACCCACTGAAGAGATGAGTCTTCAGTAAAGACTTAAAGGTTGAGACCGAGTTTGCGTCTCTGACATGGGTAGGCAGACCGTTCCATAAAAATGGAGCTCTAAAGGAGAAAGCCCTGCCTCCAGCTTTTTGCTTAGAAATTCTAGGGACAATTAGGAGGCCTGCGTCTTGTGACCGTAGCGTACGTGTAGGTATGTACGGCAGGACCAAATCAGAGAGATAGGTAGGAGCAAGCCCATGTAATGCTTTGTAGGTTAGCAGTAAAACCTTGAAATCAGCCCTTGCTTTGACAGGAAGCCAGTGTAGAGAGGCTAGCACTGGAGTAATATGATCACATTTTTTGGTTCTAGTCAGGATTCTAGCAGCCGTATTTAGTGCTTTATCCGGGTAGCCGGAAAATAGAGCATTGCAGTAGTCTAACCTAGAAGTGACAAAAGCATGGATTAATTTTTCTGCATCATTTTTGGACAGAAAGTTTCTGATTTTTGCAATGTTACGTAGATGGAAAAAAGCTGTCCTCGAAATGGTCTTGATATGTTCTTCAAAAGAGAGATCAGGGTCCAGAGTAATGCCGAGGTCCTTCACAGTTTTATTTGAGACGACTGTACAACCATTAAGATTAATTGTCAGATTCAACAGAAGATCTCTTTGTTTCTTGGGACCTAGAACAAGCATCTCTGTTTTGTCCGAGTTTAATAGTAGAAAGTTTGCAGCCATCCACTTCCTTATGTCTGAAACACATGCTTCTAGCGAGGGCAATTTTGGGGCTACAAAATGTCATTTACCACCTTCACAAGTGCCGTCTCAGTGCTATGATGGGGTCTAAAACCAGACTGAAGCATTTCGTATACATTGTTTGTCTTCAGGAAGGCAGCGAGTTGCTGCGCAACAGCCTTCTCTAAAATTTTTGAGAGGAATGGAAGATTCGATATAGGCCGATAGTTTTTTATATTTTCTGGGTCAAGGTTTGGCTTTTTCAAGAGAGGCTTTATTACTGCCACTTTTAGTGAGTTTGGTACACATCCAGTGGATAGAGAGCCGTTTATTATGTTCAACATAGGAGGGCCAAGCACAGGAAGCAGCTCTTTCAGTAGTTTAGTTGGAATAGGGTCCAGTATGCAGCTTGAAGGTTTAGAGGCCATGATTATTTTCATCATTGTGTCAAGAGATATAGTACTAAAACACTTGAGCGTCTCTCTTGATCCTAGGTCCTGGCAGAGTTGTGCAGACTCAGGACAACTGAGGTTTGGAGGAATACGCAGGTTTAAAGAGGAGTCCGTAATTTGCTTTCTAATAATCATAATCTTTTCCTCAAAGAAGTTCATGAATTTATCACTGCTAAAGTGAAAGTCATCCTCTCTTGGGGAATGCTGCTTTTTAGTTAGCTTTGCGACAGTATTAAAAAGGAATTTCGGATTGTTCTTATTTTCCTCAATTAAGTTAGAAAAATTGGATGATCGAGCAGCAGTAAGGGCTCTACGGTACTGCACGGTACCGTCCTTCCAAGCTAGTCGGAAGACTTTCAGTTTGGTGTGGCGCCATTTCCGTTCCAATTTTCTGGAAGCTTGCTTCAGAGCTCGGGTATTTTCTGTGTACCAGGGAGCTAGTTTCTTATGAGACATTCTTTTAGTTTTTAGGGGTGCAACTGCATCTAGGGTATTGCGCAAGGTTAAATTGAGATCCTCAGTTAGGTGGTTAACTGATTTTTGTCCTCTGGCGTCCTTGGGTAGGCAGAGGGAGTCTGGAAGGGCATCAAGGAATCTTTGTGTTGTCTGTGAATTTATAGCACGACTTTTGATGTTCCTTGGTTGGGGTCTAAGCAGATTATTTGTTGCAATTGCAAACGTAATAAAATGGTGGTCCGATAGTCCAGGATTATGAGGAAAAACATTAAGATCCACCACATTTATTCCATGGGACAAAACTAGGTCCAGCGTATGACTGTGACAGTGAGTAGGTCCAGAAACATGTTGGACAAAACCCACTGAGTCGATGATGGCTCCGAAAGCCTTTTGGAGTGGGTCTGTGGACTTTTCCATGTGAATATTAAAGTCACCAAAGATTAGAATATTATCTGCTATGACTACAAGGTCCGATAGGAATTCAGGGAACTCAGTGAGAAACGCTGTATATGGCCCAGGAGGCCTGTAAACAGTAGCTATAAAAAGTGATTGAGTAGGCTGCATAGATTTCATGACTAGAAGCTCAAAAGACGAAAATGTCATTTTTTTTTTTGTAAATTGAAATTTGCTATCGTAAATGTTAGCAACACCTCCGCCTTTGCGGGATGCACGGGGGATATGGTCACTAGTGTAGCCAGGAGGTGAGGCCTCATTTAAAACAGTAAATTCATCAGGCTTAAGCCATGTTTCAGTCAGGCCAATCACATCAAGATTATGATCAGTGATTAGTTCATTGACTATAATTGCCTTTGAAGTAAGGGATCTAACATTAAGTAGCCCTATTTTGAGATGTGAGGTATCATGATCTCTTTCAGTAATGACAGGAATGGAGGTGGTCTTTATCCTAGTGAGATTGCTAAGGCGAACACCGCCATGTTTAGTTTTGCCCAACCTAGGTCGAGGCACAGACACGGTCTCAATGGTGATAGCTGAGCTGACTACACTGACTGTGCTAGTGGCAGACTCCACTATGCTGGCAGGCTGGCTAACAGCCTCCATCAGGAAGCAACGTAACAATTTAACAATATATTTGATGGTCTTTATCCTCACTGAAGAAACAAAAAATATGTTGAAATGGAGTAGAAACATTAAATCAAATTACCTTTAGAATGTATAATTTGTGTGGGAGTCTGAGGTTAAATGGTAAATTATATGACACTTCACGTGGCTATTTAAATGTTCACACTAAATTAAGCATCTCTAACATATATAAATCATTTGTTGCATAACACAAATGGACATATCAGATATATATATATACAGTGGGGCAAAAAAGTATTTAGTCAGCCACCAATTGTGCAAGTTCTCCCACTTAAAAAGATGAGAAGCCTGTACTTTTCATCGTAGGTACACTTTAACTATGACAGACAAAATGAGAAAAAAAAATCCAGAAAATCACATTGTAGGATTTTTTATGAATTTATTTGCAAATTATGGTGGAGAATAAGTATTTGGTCACCTACAAACAAGCAAGATTTCTGGCTCTCACAGACCTGTAACTTCTTCTTTAAGAGGCTCCTCTGTCCTCCACTCGTTACCTGTATTAATGGCACCTGTTTGAACTTGTTATCAGTATAAAAGACACCTGTCCACAACCTCAAACAGTCACACTCCAAACTCCACTATGGCCAAGACCAAAGCGCTGTCAAAGGACACCAGAAACAACATTGTAGACCTGCACCAGGCTGGGAAGACTGAATCTGCAAAAGGTAAGCAGCTTGGTTTGAAGAAATCAACTGTGGGAGCAATTATTAGGAAATGGAAGACATACAAGACCACTGATAATCTCCCTCGATCTCAAGATCTCACCCCGTAGGGTCAAAATGATCACAAGAACGGTGAGCAAAAATCCCAGAACCACACGGGGTGACCTAGTGAATGACCTGCAGAGAGCTGGGACCAAAGTAACAAAGCCTACCATCAGCAAGGGCATTGAAGATGAAACGTGGCTGGGTCTTTCAGCATGACAATGATCCCAAACCCACTGCCCGGGCAACGAAGGAGTGGCTTCGTAAGAAGAATTTCAAGGTCCTGGAGTGGCCTAGCCAGTCTCCAGATCTCAACCCCATAGAAAATCTTTGGAGGGAGTTGAAAGTCCGTGTTGCCCAGCAACAGCCCCAAAACATCACTGCTCTAGAGGAGATCTGCATGGAGGAATGGGCCAAAATACCAGCAACAGTGTGTGAAAACCTTGTGAGGACGTTTGACCTCTGTCATTGCCAACATAGGGTATATAACAAAGTATTGAGATAAACCTTTGTTATCGACCAAATACTTATTTTCCACCATAATTTGCAAATAAATTCATAAAAAATCCTACAAAGTGATTTTCTGGATTTGTTTTCCTCATTTCGTCTGTCTTAGTTGAAGTGTACCTATGATGAAAATGACAGGCCTCATCTTTTTAAGTGGAAGAACTTTCACAATTGGTGGCTGACTAAATACTTTTTTGCCCCACTGTATATATATAGTGGTATCTCAACTTGCTTAAAAATCGGGAAATCAAAAGCATTACTTACAAGTCGACATTCTCAGAACAAAAAGACAATCTAATCTGAACATAATCAAATATAAAACCTCAGAAGTTGTTAAATAATTACACAAACTGTCAGAAATGTCCTGATATGACGCTTGTAGTAAATCGCACATAATAGCCCCCCAGCTAGCACATTTGGTTCCTTGGAAGTTGTGGAAAAGTACGTTTTTTGGTTTCCCATTGGTTCTGGGAATGATGCCATACATTTCCTGACCGGTAATTTTTTTTTTATGTTCTGAGAACAGAAACTATGGGTTTTTGAAAATGTTTTAACTTTCACTGAATGTTTCAATAAGACTTTTAATAACCCTGCTGGCTTAACTGTTTTGAGCTTTTGAAGTACAGATAGGACACATGGAAATGAATTTGCTCAGGCATTAATCTTGCAAACACATACATATTTTATTGTGGCACGGCATCAGCGATATTCGAAACTATGATCTTCTGTTCTCTATCTAGTGAATAAGTCCACTGTGGGTGGAGCTACTGTATCATGCCACGTTTTTTTTTTACTCATACAAAGCTGTTCATTTTAGTCTATTCAAAAAAACACTTATTAAAATCAGTGTGCGCAGCCAACACACCTGAACCCACTTAACAAGAATGAGGAGAGAGAGAGAGAGAGAGTTTGTTGATGCTGGGAGCGGAATGCATATGTTTTTAAATAACTTTCTTAGAAATGTGGTTTTGTGGAAAGTTTTCTGAGAATATGACTTTAAATAGAACCCAGAGAAAACGTGTAGGAAACGTTATGCTGAATTACTAAAATTCCCACAGAATCTTAACATTCTCAGAACAATTTGAGAACATTTAAATAGAACCATGAGGAAATCTGCAGGAAACAGTATGCTTAAGTATTGAAATTGTATTGAAGTTCCCACAGAAGAATGTGGTTTCTTAACGTTCTCTGAACTATTTGAGAACATTCCCAATGTCAAACCAGTTCGAGAACGTTCCTGGAACATGACTAAAAATGTCATTAAACTTTTAGGAAAGGTTCTGTTAAGTCAATGAAATACCATGAAAATAAAGTTATTTTTTGTCAAGTTCATTAATTGTACTGAGCATGTTCCAAAGCCAAGCAACTATGCTGGACCATTCCCAGAACGTGGGAAGGTTGTGTGCAAAATAACCATGCGACAACCACGCTCTCACCAAGCTCTAAGAAACATATGTTCTCAGAGCGTTATGTGCTTGCTGGGACATTACCAAAGATAAGTAGAAATGACAAACTGGTGTATCTAACCACATCCAGTCTCAATTAGGTAACAAGGCACTGGGTTAATAGAACATTTGATTGGGGGAAGTTCCAAGATCCTGGAGCCATTACACTACATTGCTCTTACAGACGGAGAGCACCAGGCCTTACAGATGGAATAACAGAGGTCAACCCTTTATATCTTAAAGATAGGAGTAGCAACGGACCAGCCAATTTGCTCTCTATTTCTTTCTCTGAACCTGGCCTGCTGTTCTTCGGCTGGGATAACTCGGAGTCTGCTCTCCAGCTGTACTACTTCACAATTCACTATAAACATCCACATACTGTATTCTAGTGTCATGTAGGTTGAAATGTTTTCTATAGTTGTACTATGTGATCAACTAGTGCAGTATACAATATAGTATATCTTGAAATGTTATTTGGTAATACTATCATTTTTCTCCCAAGGTTTGCGTCTTCCGAAACACGACCACACCAAGCCTCACTGCTTCTTGACACCTGGAAGCCAGCCGCACCAATGTGTCGGAGGAAACAACGTGCACCTGGTGACCGTGCATGCGCCCAGCCCGCCACAAGAGTCACTAGAGCGCAATGGGACAAGGACATCCCGGCCGGCCAAACTAACTTGGACAATTGTACGCCACCTAATGGGTCTCCAGGTCACGGCCGGCTGTGACACAGCCTGGAACAGAACCAGGATCTGTATGGACACAGTTAGCACTGCGATGCAGTGCCTTAGACCACTGTGCCACTCGGGAGGCCACGGCAATTCATTTACCTGACTATGTATTACAATGTTAATACTAATGTTGCCCTTATCAAGAATTCCAAACAAGATGGTGGAGTCGCAATTCAATGGCTCAGACACGAGACGTATGTGGCAGGGTCTAAAACACTGCGCACTGCCCTATCCCATCTGGACAAAAGAAATACCTATGTAAGAATGCTGTCCATTGACTACAACTCAGCATTCAACACCATAGTACCCTCCAATCGTATCATCAAGCTGGAGGCCCTGGGTCTCAACCCCGCCCTGTGCAATTGGGTCCTGGACTTTCTGACGGGCTGCCCCCAGGTGTTGAAGGAAGGAAACAACATCTCCACTTCACTGACCCTCAACACTGTGGTCCCACAAGGGTGCATGCTCAGCCCCCTCCTATACTCCCTGTTTCACCCACAACTGCGTGGCCATGCACACCTCCAACTCAATCACCAAGTTTGTAGACAAAACAACAGAAGGGGGCTTGATTACCAACAACGGCGAGACGGCCTACAGGGAGGAGGTGAGGGCACTTGGAGTGTGGTGTCAGGAAAACAACCTCTCACTCAACATCAACAAAACAAAGGAGATGACTGTGGACTTCAGGAAACAGCAGAGGGAGCATCCCCCCTATCCACATTGATGGGACAGCAGTGGAGAAGGTGGAAAGTTTTAAGTTCCTCGGCGTACACATCACAGACAAACTGAAATGGTCCACCCACACAGACAGTGTGGTGAAGAAGGCGCAACAGCGCCTCTTCAACCTCAGGAGGCTGAAGAAATTTGGCTTGTCACAAGAAAAACCCTGATAAACTTTTACAAATGCACAATCGAGAGCATCCTGTCGGCCTGTATGACAGCCTGGTACGGCAACTGCACCACCCTCAACCCACAAGGCTTTCCAGAGGGAGGTGCGGTCTGCACAACGCATCACCGGGGGCAAACTACCTGCCCTCCAGGACACCTACGGCACCCAATGTCACAGGAAGGTCAAAAAGATCATCAAGGACATCAACCACCCGAGCCCTTGCCTGTTCATACCGCTACCATCCAGAAGGCGAAGTCAATACAGGTGCATCAAAGCTGGGACCGAGAGACTGAAAAACAGCTTCTATCTCAAGGCCATCAGACTGTTAAATAACCATCATTAACTCAGAGAGGCTGCTGCCTACATTGAGACCCAATCACTGGCCAATTTAATAAATGGATCACTAGTCACTTTAATGATGTTTACATATCTTACATTCTCATATCACATGTATATACTGTATTTTATTTATAATGTTTACATATCTTACATTACTCATATGTACTGTATATACTGTATTTTATACCATCTATAGCACCTTGCCTATGCCGCTCGGCCACTCTCATCCATATACTTACATGTACATATTCTCATTCACCCCTTTAGATGTGTGTGTATTAGGAAATTGTTGTGGATTGCAGGATTGACCTGTTTGATATTACTGCACTGCGGGAACTAGAAGCACAAGCATTTCGCTGCACTCACATTAACATCTGCTAACCATAAAATTTGATTTGATGATTTGATTTGACAAAACAACTTTGAGAAAGCTTGGCATGTAACTTCACATGTGTTTGGCAAGAAAATACTATTTTGTTGTATTTGTTAATTCCTGAGAGGAGGATAGGATAAGGGCCAGAGTGGGCATCTGATTCTGCTTCCAGGACACACAGGCAGCTTCACAACATGGTCACAGCCCAGTAGCTGCTAAACATCCCCTGGCCTCGTCTGTGAGTCTCTGAGCATGGCACCAAATAGCCCCAGGACATCGTCTCCTCTTCTTAAGAGCCCCTCGTAAGGAAATGCTTCACTTCAGTGGTCTTCGTTTTATAGTGTTTCCAGAGACGTTTGAGGCAAGGTGACAGACTAATATAGAAGAAACATTTTGTAATTTCCAACAGAGCTTTAGGTGGAATTACTTTGGCAACTATTCCTGACTCTCTTACCTAACTCACTGAAGGGAGAAGCCCTCCATGACTCTCCTGAGGAATAGCTTCCAAGAATCGAAAAATGCACTCTGACAATCCCGCATTCCCTCAAGGGGTGCATGCCAAAAACTCACAAAATTTCTTCTGAAAGCTCTTTTACCGAAGATGTTAAGGATTAAGCAAGAAAATCACTGCAGGACACTGCTGTGTCACCTACCATTAAACAGCCTTAATCTTTCTGTTAAGAGATACATCCTCAAAATAGGTCAGGGTATAGCAAGGGAGCTGGGAGCTGCTGGGGAGGAAATGTTGTTTTATATCCCCATAGTCGTCAAACACACACACAAGCACACACTACTATAGAGCCGTCTCCTGTTTGCTGCGTACGACAATGGTTAAGATGGTGGATTGTGGGGTCATTTATCCGCTGCCAGGCTTGGCTGGTTTCCCCACAGTGTATCAGATTCAGGGGTGCTGGGTGAGGAGACAGAGGGGAAGAGGGATGAGGGGAGACAGAGGGGAGAGAGACAGAGGGGAGACAGAGGGGAGAAGGACGAGGGGAGAGAGGGTGGTGGGAGAGGGAAGGGGGGAACCTCTGAACCAGAGGACTGGCCACCTGTCCAGGCGAGGAGATATCAGACTGTGAGGGTGTATTTACCCGGACCGAGGAGCCACTGAGGGATAGGTTGCACCTGGAGCTGCCGGCAGGGACTATTCACCCTCATGCTATATCCCTAACCTTAACTCCCTGACTCAGCCTCTCCCCCAGAAGAACCACGGTACACAATATCACACTTTAACATAGACATTCAGGATTATTTCAGGGGCAAATAAGTTCTTAAAATAATCATATCAAATCAGTTAAACTACCTTCATGAAGATTTAGGTTGGTGGGGTAAAAGTAAACATTTTCAATATTATGTATTTATGTTAGAGTGAAAATATGTTGCAGTAGGGAGACTGCAGTCGATACAAATAGGATATGCCATAATGCTCATATTAAATTATTCAGTACATAGCATTGTTTAATCCAACACGCTTTCACGGTGAAACAGCATAAATGTGACCAAAGAGTATCAAAATATATTATGAAAATGTGGGTCTCTGGTATATAAAATGATAGCTGGAGACAGCTTGTAGCCCTTAGTGGACAGTGACTTGCAGTTCGCCCACTAATGATTGTCTGGCCTGTCAGGGAGGGACTGTTAGAATTTTAGATCATGTTCTCTGTTGTACAAAGCGACTGTCTAACATTCTAAGATTCTATCTGTAGTTCTGTCGAACAGCCCAGGAAACAATAGCCGGATTTTAGCAGCTGCAAATTGCACATGAATTTCCAGCCGCTCTTTCAGTAAATTATTTATGAGTTCCTAACCAAAATCGGCAGCGAGCTTAAGCAATGGGAAATATTAGAGACATAATTGTGCAGGAGAGAGAAGAAAATAGACTACTACAAACCTCAGAGCTAAATTAAATGAGACACAGTCAAATCTGAGTGTTCAAAGATATGGAAATGAAGAAGAATATACTTTACTTGTGAAAAAATATTCCCTGAAAATATTCAGAAAAACATTTTAAAAAATGTGTTACAGTGAAAGGCCAATGTATGAACCATGCCCCGATTAAAACACCATTATAGTAGGTCATTCATATAGATGACAGCATGGTTGGGGTTCTTTTCCCACCACGAACAGCACCTCATCCACACGCTTCTGATCTCCACAGATTCACACCTACATGTCCTCTCCAACACGACCTCCCTCACAGCACTACTGTTGTCTTTTGGAACTGTGCTTGTGGAACTGCCAAACAGTGTCCTAAAGACAGTCTCTCTCCACCACGGTGCAAGCAAAGGCCTGGCAACGGGCCTCACTCACAGGATGCAGCCCCTCCAGGGAACTATAATGAACCAAATATCTCAGAGAGAGAAGAGAGAGAGAGAGAGAGAGAGAGAGAGAGAGAGAGAGCAGTCTCTCACAGCTGGGGCTCTCCAGTTCTTGCTCTCATTCCCCTCCTGTTCTCTCTCGGTTTGGTGTAGTCGGGACTCCAACCTTACAGTTTCTGTAAGACTCTTATCTTATTAGGAGCAGATTTGACAGTCTGTTTTTACAGTTTGCTTTAAATCATATACACTGAGTGTTCAAAACATTAAGAGCGCTCCTAATATTGAGTTGTACTGCCCCCTTTTGCCCACAGAACAGCCTCAATTCATCGGGGCATGGACTCCACAAGGTGTCGAAAGCGTTCCACAGGGATGCTGGCCCATGTTGACTCCAATGCTTCCCACAGTTGTGTCAAGTTGGCTGGATGTCCATTGGCTGGTGGACCATTCTTGATTCACAAGGGAAACTGTTGAGCTTGAAAACCCCAGCACTTCTTGACACAAACCGATGCGCCTGGCACCTACTAGCCAGTGGAGGCTCCTCGGCAGAGGAAGGAGAGGACCGTCCTTCTCAGTGAACTTCAATTTTTTTTAAATAGTTAAATATTTTAAAAAGTATTATTTTTTGATAAAACTGTACTAAATATATTCACATCACCAAATAATTGATTAAAACACATTGTTTTGCAATGAAGGTCTACAGTAGCCTCAGCAGAACTCTGTTGGGTAGCACCATGTTGTAGCTGGAGGACAGCTCGCTTCACTCCTCCTCTGGGTACAATGACTTCAATACAAAACCTTGGAGGCTCATGGTTCTCGTCCCCTTCCATAGACTTACACTAATTATGACAACTTCCGGAGGACATCCTTCAACCTATCAGAGCTCTTGCAGCATGTATTTAAGTAATATGTTGTCCACCCAAACAAAGGTTCAGAGAATGAATCTAGTACTGAAAGCATAAGCTACAGCTAACTAACACTGCAGTGCATAACATGTGGTGATTAGTTGACTCAAAGAGAAAGAAAATATTAAAGGGAAATGAAGGAGAAGCTAGAGAAAGATAGCGCGAGAGAGAGAAAGAGAAAGTGAGAGAGAGCTAGCTACAGATGAAGTCGAAAGATTACATGCACCTTAGCCAAATACATTTAAACTCAGTTTTTCACAATTCCTGACATTTAATCCAAGTAAAAAATCCTTATTTTAGGTCAGATAGGATCACCACCTTATTTTAAGAGTGTGAAATGTCAGAATAATAGTAGAGAGAATGATTTATTTCAGCATTTATTTCTTTCATCACATTCCCAGTAGGTCAGAAGTTTACATACACTCAATTAGTATTTGGTAACATTGCCTTTAAATTGTTTAACTTGGGTCAAAAGTTTCGGGTAGCCTTCTAAAAGCTTCCCACAATAAGTTGCCCCATTCCTCCTGACAGAGCTGGTGTAACTGAGTCAGGTTTGTAGGCCTCCTTGCTCACAAATGCTTTTTCAGTTCTGCCCACAAATTGTCTATAGGATTGAGGTCAAGGTTTTGTGGTGGCCACTCCAATACCTTGACTTTGATGTCCTTAAGCCATTTTGCCACAACTTTGGAAGTATGCTTGGGGTCATTGTCCATTTGGAAGACCCATTTGTGACCAAGCTTTAACTTCCATGTCTTGAGATTTTGCTTCAATATATCCACATAATTTTCCTTCCCTCATGATGCCATCTATTTTGTGAAGTGCACCAGTCCCTCCTGCAGCAAAGCACCCCCACAACATGATGCTGCCACCCCCATGCTTCACGGTGGGGATGGTGTTCTTCGGTTTGCAAGCATCCCCCTTTTTCCTCCAAAAATAGAAATGGTCATTATGGCCAAGCAGTTCTATTTTTGCTTCATGAGACCAGAGGACATTTCTCCAAAAAGTATGATCATTGTCCCCATGTGCAGTTGCAAACCGTAGTCTGGAATTTTTATGGCGATTTTGGAGTAGTGGCTTCTTTCTTGCTGAGTGGCCTTTCAGGCTATGTCAATATAGGACTCGTTTTACTGTGGATGTAGATACTTTTGTACCGGATTCCTCCAGCATTTTCACAAGGTCTTTTGCTGTTGTTCTGGGATTGGTTTGCACTTTTCGCACCAAGTACGTTCATCTCTAGGAGACAGAACGCATCTCCTTCCTGAGCGGTATGCCGGCTGCGTGGTCCCATGGTGTTTATACTTGCGTACTATTGTTTGTACAGATGAACATGGTACCTTCTGGCGTTTGGAAATTGCTCCCAAGGATGAACCAGACTTGTTGAGGTCTACAATATTTTTTCTGATGTCTTGGCTGATTTATTTTGATGTTCCCATGATGTCCAGCAAAAAAGGCACTGAGTTTGAAGGTTGGCCTTGAAATACACCCACAGGTATACCTCCAATTGACTCAAACAATGTCAATTAGTCTCTCAGAAGCTTCTGAAGACATAATTTTCTGGAATTCTCCAAGCTGTTTAAAGGCACAGTCAACTTAGTGTATGTAAACTTCTGACCCACTGGAATTGTGATACAGTGAATTATAAGTGAAATAATCTGTCTGTAAACATTTGTTGGAAAAAAATACTAGTGTTTTGCACAAAGTGGATGTCCTAACCGACTTGCCAAAACTAAAGTTTGTTAACAAGAAATTTGTGGAGTGGTTGTAAAAACTAGTTTTAATGACTCCAAACTAAGTGTATGTAAACTTACGACTTCAACTGTATTTTGTTTCACTTTCACTGACTTAGCTAGAAAATTAATTTAGCTAGTTTAGACTACTCAAACACCTGGCTCAAACAGAGAGGAATGCTATGTTAGCTAGCTGGCTATGGCTATCCAACACTGTAAGCTTCGGGTTTCATTAATGTATTGCCACCGGGGCCTGCTGGTGAAACTGCTAAACTGCTTGCTGTATACTGTACTGCATGATTGTATACTGTACTCCATGATTGGTTTATTAGCGCGTTAGTTCTAGTAGCTATGTTGACTATGACGTTAATATGGTGAAAACAATGTAGGCTGTGTGTAGTGGTTATGGTATGAAAGTTTGGCATGTAAAGGCTCTCGCCTGGTCACATGCAGCTGTTGTATTGTGCACTGAATTCCACAAGCAAAGGGCAAAGGTGAGCGGCGGAAGGAGTGTAGATGAGGGAAGGAATTATAAATGTAACGAGCAAAGTAACCATGCCCTTTATACGAGGCTGCTCGTTCTGTGTTTGTGTGTATTCATTCCGCCGATTAAAACTTATTTTAAAATAGAAGCAAATGGAACACAAGAAGGAAAACATACCTGAATTTGTCCAATAGAAACTTCCGTTGCAACTGTCAGACTAATGATTACACCAAAGATCAGCAAGATACAGGCAAGAGTGTGCAAGGCGGTATTGAATGTATCAATGTCTGTCACCTCTTGACCTGTTTCCCCCAAGTTGTAAACGTTCATTCGTTGGGCTAGGTTGTAGCTACATCATGATGGGTATAGGGAAAATGTTAGTATCATGTAGTAGCCTAAACCTGTGGATGTTACATTGTGTTGGGTGAATGGAATATGAATGGGAGTCATCCAACATGCTGTAATAGAAGTAAAAAGGGCATGCTCATAAAAATACAAACAATTGTCCTATCTCATCTTAAACAGCACTGACCGCCATTACTACTACCATGCCCCATTCAAAGGAATTACAATATTTTGTCTTGCCCATTCACCTTCTGAATGGCACACACCCATTCCATGTTTCAATTATCTTTAGGCTTAAAAACCCTTCTTTAACTTGTCTCCTCCCCTTCATCTACACTGAATCATAGACTGAACAGGTGAATCCAGGTTAAAGCTATGTCATTGAAAGAGCAGGTATTCGTAATGTTTTGTTGTCATGTTTAGCACTCAGTGTAGTTCACTATATGTATCAATCATGATATATATATATTTAACAAATATATTTGATATTTAACATATCTGTTTACAGCCAGGTCAGTTGAGACTTAGAATGTTAAACCCAACACTCGGTTTCAGAGAAACCCAATGTGTTTGTGGTCAGCCAAAATCCAGCCATTTTTTCCTATTTTTAACAGTGTTGGTCTGCCCTCTACTGTTCCCATGGCAAAATAATCAGTAACAGAATTGTCCTATTTTGCTCTGTGTGGTGTGTGTGCGGTGTGTGCTGTTGGAGGGGGTAGCGTGCTTGTGTGTGTGTCACTCCTCACTTCCTCTGTCACTCCTCCGTTCTGCTCTGAGTTCAAGGTCATAGTCCGGCTATTTCCAGCTCATCCTCTCTTTGATCTGTCTCGCAGAATGACAAGGTAAAGCAATGTGGGGGTCAGCTGTATTACAGGAACACTTGTATAAAATGGGAAAGTGGAAATCAATCCTGCCTGACAGTGTCTTCAGGATACATACTCAGACCTGACTGGGCACTGACTCTCATCTGTTTCAAACACATACAGTATATGCAGAGACACTCACATATGGATGCACACACACACAAATAAGCTTACACATGCATCCACTTATAGAACACACGCAAGCTCTCTCGCTATCTGTCTCCTTTGGACATGATCGCTGTCATCCCATATCAGCAGTTGTATCCTCAATCAATCCATGTTAAATGAACTGTAACTCTACACCTCCTCTGTGTGTACTGTCCATATAAATAATAACATCATACTGAGACATTTAGGTTAAATGCAGTAAATGGCTTTGACAGACAGTCGTCAATAACTCTCTGTGTGTGTGTGTGTCATCAATAACTCAGTCCTCTCCTATGCTGACCTAGCTATTACAACACCATCACTATAAATAAGACTGTTCCCTTTTTAACTATGAGCTCATTTACCATTTTAATTATCCCAATACTTCTGTGGCTAAACAATGGCTGAATTGGCAGACGTTTGACTCTGGTGCAGGTCATTGAGCATTCCCCTACTAGTTAATTACTAGCTCAGATGTGTGTGTGTGTGTGTGTGTGTGCGTGCGCTACAGTCTGAAAACGTTGAACCAAGTACCGACAGATCGGAGGGAGAGGAAGGGACGGGGGTCTAGCTAGGCGACAAATGCATCATCTGCATAATTAGCTAGGAGGAAGCAGCCAGCCACGTATAAAACATTAAACATGCTATGCTCCGACCGGCGACAATCAAAACATTTCATTTGTTGTCAATTATTCAAGACTTTGAGGGTTCTGAAGAGGTTGTTAAAATGGAAATCAGCTCAGATGCTAACAAGGTTATAGGATGTGATTTGGGATGGAAATCAGCTCAGATGCTAACAAGGTTATAGGATGTGATTTGGGATGGAAATCAGCTCAGATGCTAACAAGGTTATAGGATGTGATTTGGGATGGAAATCAGCTCAGATGCTAACAAGGTTATAGGATGTGATTTGGGATGGAAATCAGCTCAGATGCTAACAAGGTTATAGGATGTGATTTGGGATGGAAATCAGCTCAGATGCTAACAAGGTTATAGGATGTGATTTGGGATGGAAATCAGCTCAGATGCTAACAAGGTTATAGGATGTGATTTGGGATTGAAATCATTTGAACATGAAAAAAAGAAAAGCCAGCCAGCTTTCTTTTCTTAAGCACTCCCTTCCATTTAGCCATATATTTCTTATTTCTCCTTTTCTCTTATTTATGAAGCGGTTTCTTTTTTCTCTCTTCCCAACAAGCTACTTTTCTGGCTGAAAACAAGCCTTTTATCCACTTCTTGAAAAGCGTATAGCGCTTTGATGGATCTCTTTGATAACTTAAAGCTGCAACTCATTGTCCATTTCTCACAGAGCTAGTATGGCTGCCGCCAGACAGAAAATGGACCTATATGAGTGGGATAAAAGCGCAATGCTTCAAACTGAATCTGGAACATGTAAGACCAGGTAAATTGGCATGATTTGAGATATACAGTATAGGGAAATCTTTATTTGATTTCCAAATCACTATGATGCTCAGAATAAGGTCACCAGCTTGAGACAGAATACCTAAGCTAGAAATGAATACCGGTAACCATTGCTGCATGTCATTTAGGAATACGACTAAGGAATCAGTCCTTAGTGAAGCTAGCTACAATAGTATGACCAGACCTTTAAGGAGAAATGGTCACTAAAGTTCCCTATCTGGGGTTGGCGGTCATGGTTTAGTTCCTGTACAATTAATTAATAGGCTGAAAAGTCTCATACCTCGCCTCTCTGGCTACCTTTTCAATCTGTCAAATCAGAGACACACGGAGCGTAGAAAGAAGCCTGAGGGGCTGCTATTTAAGGTAATTAAGGTTGACGCATACAGCTCTCAATCCCTATTACCGTACCTGCAGTCTGCTGGCAGGACCACCGCTATGCTACTCACTGCCCTGAGCACTGACTGGGGAGCTAAGTTTAACATGTACTTGTAGAAAGAGCGAGAGAGGGAGGAAGAGAGAGAGAGGGAGAGACAATGTGACAAAATAGAAGTATTTCAAATCCACCACGTCTGTGCACACTGAGGCAGCGGTTGTCCAAATCAGTTGCTTAGTATAGGAACACAAACAGTTGGAGACGAAGTCTGCCATTTCAGTATCTTCATGCCAAGTGTCAGTGTGAATTAGTCAAGCTTTACATCTGTCACTCGATGTGAATTTCAAGCTCATATCACAGGCAGTCTATGTAATGAGCCCTGCAACAATACCCCAGGCCTAATCCAAGGACACGGATGGGTCATAACCTGGATGATGTTAGGTGCAAAAGGAAGGAGGTGTTTCTGAATTTTCTGACATAAACAATCTGAGCTAAACAGTCAAGGCTGATTAGATTTTTTTTTTTAAGTACAGTATTAGTATATCATATTTATTCCATATGGTTAATAACCATTGTCTTATACGTCTTTGTATTTTGTCTAAAATATTTCACCCACTTCAGCAAGTGATAAAATATATACATTTCAACAAGGCAATCATTCCTCTTCTTTCAGCATTGTTAATGCTGCAACACTGCAATGATATATCTTCTTCCAATACTTCTGTTTCCTAAAAGAAGAAAGTATATCCAGAATGAATCATGCAGTATGCTGCTACTTGAGCAGGTTGTCAGATGTGTTTCGGCGTTTGGCACGGTAGACGGATCGCTCTGCTAAAGCTGCCGGTATCTGAGTCTCCCTGGTGTCAGAGGCCAGATGTTTAACAAGACTCTTTGCTGATGGTGATTCAGCTGACACACACACACACACACACACCTCCCCTCAATACGGGAATCTGGCAGAGAACACGAATCAATGCGTCCTCTTGGATTTTCAGGGTATATACAGGAACACCCACAAAGCATCATCCCTGCCAGCAACCAAACCCAGCACCACCAAGGCTGCTGCCGGTGATTAGATTACAAAGAGTTCTGAAAATGAATGCACGGAAATCAGGGTTAGAAGGTACTGAACACAGTCAGGTCGGTCGGTCAATATTCTCTGTAACTAATCAGCTAGGTAGCTAACGCTTCTCACTGGAGCGGTGCCCAAACTTGACTAGAAGGAATCAGGGAATCAGATATATTTCCAATGGCATAAGGATGTAGTATACTGGTAGTATAGTGTTGTTAGTAGTATTGTAGCATTGTTGTGCATACCTTTTCATGCTGCCTGTTTTAATGTTACTGCATGAACCAATATTATCAACAATCCCTGTTACTTAGTAGAGTATCTCTACATTTAATACATATTTTACATGCATACAATCTTGGGGTTAAGTTAACAAAGACAAAGAAAATACCCCCCTAACCCCTTATTAAATTATTTATTTCTATACTATCATCAAACCCCTAAAAATGACAAATGCTAATTCTGGTCCATTCCCCAGCTGGTCATGGGAGTGCTCATTAGTTTTAGAGAAGGTTAATCCATTTAGCTTCTGCATATTGATATGCCAATTATGTCTAATTGTGGGATAGACATCCATCAAGGTAATAGTGCATAAACACAGGAGCTACATTAGGAACAACCCAACATGTAATGAAGTGAGCGCTAATTGCTAGGAAGTGGACTGCAGGCTACTGAGGTGTGTAATGCAGGAAGGAGAAGGATGGTTCGTCAGAGTTTCTAAATCATGAAATCATGCCACTTGCACACCCCATGCTGGGGCGGGCTGGGATGCATATCTGCAAGGCAAGAATCACCAAAATATGAGAGGGGGGAGGCAGGCCTCACCAAAATATGGGGTTGGGGTGCATGGGAGGGCAGACACAAGCCTCAACAAAATATGGGGGAGTACATGGGAGGGGGGAGGCAGGCCTCACCAAAACACAGGGGGGAGGGGCATGGGAGGGCAGAGGCAAGCCTAACCAAAATATGGGGGAGTGCTATTTCTAAGTTATCTCTCTGGCAGACAAACATGCTCCCGTTAAACGCCTTAGAGTAAAAATATAAGTTCTCTACAGAACTTTCAGATCTTGTTATGATGATAAATCAGGCTTGGGCCAAGGCTAGAAAAACTGACTGGCAGTTTTTCAGGAAATTGAGAAATAGATGCATTTCCTCGATCATGAAAGCTAAACCTAGATACTTTCTAAGTTTTATCTCAGACTCTGCTGGTGATCCGTCTAAAGCATGGAAATTACTCTCATTACTTGCCTAAGAAAGTTGTGTCAGACTGGCATCACTACTGAGATTTTTTTTAAATAAATGATGTTTTTAATCAGCATTTTATCTCTGCAAGGTCTGGAAGGCGGCCCATATACAGTGGGGAGAACAATCATTTTTAAAACTGCCGATTTTGCAGGTTTTCCTACTTACAAAGCATGTAAAGGTCTGTATTTTTTTTTATCATAGGTACACTTCAACTGTGAGAGACGGAATCTAAAACAAAAATCCAGAAAATCACATTGTATGATTTTTAAGTAATTCATTTGCATTTTATTGCAAGACATAGGTATTTGATACATCAGAAAAGCAGAACTCAATATTTGGTACAGAAACCTTTGTTTGCAATTACAGAGATCATACGTTTCCTGTAGTTCTTGACCAGGTTTGCACACACTGCAGCAGAGATTTTGGCCCACTCCTCCATACATACATTCTCCAGATCCTTTAGGTTTCGGGGCTGTCGCTGGGCAATACGGACTTTCAGCTCCCTCCAAAGATTTTCTATTGGGTTCAGGTCTGGAGACTGGCTAGGCCACTCCAGGACCTTAAGATGCTTCTTACGGAGCCACTACTTAGTTTCCCTGGCTGTGTGTTTCGGGTTGTTGTCATGCTGGAAGACCCAGCCACGACCCATCTTCAATGCTCTTACTGAGGGAAGGAGGTTGTTGGCCAAAATCTCGCGATACATGGCCCCATCCGTCCTCCCCTCAATACGGTGCAGTCGTCCTGTCCCCGTTGCAGAAAAGCATCCCCAAAGAATGATGTTTCCACCTCCATGCTTCACGGTTGGGATGGTGTTCTTGGGGTTGTACTCATCCTTCTTCTTCCTCCAAACACGGCGAGTGGAGTTTAGACTAAAAAGCTATATTTTTGCCTCATCAGGCCACATGACCTTCTCCCATTCCTCCTCTGGATCATCCAGATGGTCATTGGCAAACTTCAGACGGGTCTGGACATGCGCTGGCTTGAGCAGGGGGACCTTGCGTGCGCTGCAGGATTTGAATCCATGACGGTGTAGTGTGTTATTAATGGTTTTCTTTGAGAATGTGGTCCCAGCTCTATTCAGGTCATTGACCAGGTCCTGCCGTGTAGTTCTGGGCTGATCCTTCACCTTCCTCATGATCATTGATGCCCCACGAGGTGAGATCTTGCATGGAGCCCCAGACCGAGGGTGATTGACCGTCATCTTGAACTTCTTCCACTTTCTAATAATTGCGCCAACAGTTGTTGCCTTCTCACCAAGCTGCTTGCCTATTGTCCTGTAGCACATCCCAGCCTTGTGCAGGTCTACAATTTTATCCCTGATGTCCTTACACAGTTCTCTGGTCTTGGCCGTTGTGGAGAGGTTGGAGTCTGTTTGATTGAGTGTGTGGACAGGTGTCTTTTATACAGGTAACGAGTTCAAACAGGTGCAGTTAATACAGGTAATGAGTGGAGAACAGGAGGGCTTCGTAAAGAAAAACTAACAGGTCTGTGAGAGCCGGAATTCTTACTGGTTGGTAGGTGATCAAATACTTATGTCATGCAATAAAATGCAAATGAATTACTTAAAATCATACAATGTGATTTTGTGGATTATTGTTAAAAATTACAGACCTCTACATGCTTTGTAAGTAGGAAAACCTGTAAAATCGGCAGTGTATCAAATACTTGTTCTCCCCACTGTATTCCCCCTTCACAAAGGTGGTGACCAGTGTGACCTAAATAATTCTCCCCATTTTCAAACTCTCTACACTAGCGACAGTGGAGGCTCTTCAGAGGAAGAAGGGGAGGACCATCCTACTCAGTAAATTTCATAAAAATAGTGTAACATAAAAAAAGTAGGTAATTTTAGATAAAACTATACTAAATATATTCACAAGACACACTGTTTTGCAATGGTCTAAAGTAGCCTTAACATCACTCTGTAGGGTAGCACCATGGTGAAGCCGGAGGACAGCTGGCTTCTGTCCTCCTCTGGGTACATTGACTTCAATACAAAACCTAGGAGGCTCGTGGTACTCAACCTCTTCCATAGACTTACACAGTAATTATGACAACTTCCGGAGGAGGTCCTCCAACATATCAGAGCTCTTACAGAATGAAATCAACTGACATATTGTCGATCAAAGGATCACAGAATGAATCTAGTACTGAAAGCATAGGCTACAGCTAGCTAGCACTGCAGTGAATAAAATGTGGTAGTATTATGCTCAAAAAGAAAGACAATAGTTGAACAGTTTTGAACAAATTAATTTCTTCAAAAATTAAGAAGCGAGTGAGAGAGAGTGTTTTCATTTTTGTATTTTCGTTTTTCTTTTCACTTTTATTGTCACTTACTTAGCTAGCTACTTTAGCCAACTCAAACACCTGGCTCAAACAGAGAGGGATGCTATGTTACCTGTTTGGCTATGGATATCCAACACTGGAACTGTTCCAAGTCAAGGTAAGATTTTGGTTTTATTAATTTATTGCCACCGGGGCCCGCCGGTGTACTGCAAGATATACTAATGCGTTAGTTCTAGTAGCTATGTTGTTAACTTGACGTTAGCTAATATGGTGACAACGACATAGTAGTGGTTACCGGTTATGATATGAAGGTTTGGCTTGGAAAGGTTTTTTCACCTGGTCACAGACACCTGATGTGTTGTGCACTGAAGTCCACAAGAAAAGGGAAAAGCTGAGAGGAAGAAAGTGCATAGATGCGAGAAGGATTTACACAATGATCTGTATGCTATGAAAGTGAACTGTGTTTGCGTGTGATCAGGGGTGTATTCATTCTGCTGATTCTGTTGAAAAACGAAACGGGGATAAACATTACCTGAATTTGTCAAATAGAAACTCTAGTTTGCAACTGTTGGAATAATGATTGCACCCTATATTGTGCAAGGTGGTATTAAATGTGTCAATGGCTGTCACCTTCATTACTCAAATTACTCTCGACCTGTTGTTTACTTTCATTCATAGGCCAGATTGTAGCAACCTCATGATAGTTATATGGAAAATTTGAGTATCATGTAGTAAGTAGCTTAAACCTATCCATGTTACATTGAGCTTGGTGAATGAGTGACAGACATCCAATATGCTGTAATAGAAGTAAGACCATGCTCAAAAAATAAAAATAAATGCCACCGACCACCACTGACTAGCAAAAATTCTAGAATCCTTGGTAAATACTCAACTTCGATAATTTTTTACTACAAAATTTATTCTAAATGTACACCAGTCAGGTTCCAGACCAGATAAAGAGAAACACTGTGTGGTCCTTTTCATTGAAATTGTCTAAAGCCTTTGACACTGTGGCTCATTCATTACTTATTCAGAGGCTTCATCAATTGGCCTGGACCAGGCTGCGTGTAGCTGGTTTGAAAATGATTTAAAGCACAGAACAGTGTGTTTTTACTAACGGTGCAAAAATCGGTGTTTCTTGACATAACAAAGGGTGTCCCACCGGGATCGATTCTTGGTCCGGTTCATTTCACTATTTAAATGACCAAATATTGGTTTATCTGTAAAAAAATATATATACTTTCACCTGTATCCAGATGACACTGTGGTGTATGCTATTGCCCCCACAGCTGACCAGGCTCTTTCAGAACTTCAATCTGTCTTTATTGCCCTGCAGAAAGCCTTTGTTGAACTGAAATTGGTACTTAATGCAAGTAACACAAAGTATGTTATTTTCCCAATCACGTATAAACGTATCTGATGATTTATTCATACTTACTTTGGATGTTGCCATCATTGATCATGTCCCCGCCTATAATATTTGAGCATCTGGATTGATGAAAAGCTATCTTTCAAAAAGCATGTTGATGAGTTAGTTAAGAAATTAAGAATTAACATAGGCTTCTTCTAGGAAACTCCTTCCTCCTTAATCGTCCACCCCTCCCTCCCTAGACGACATCCACTTTTCAATCACTCAGCCTATTGAGCCACTGGACAGACTCACATATAACTAACCTATGCCTTGATCTCTTTCTTCCCTCTCTCTCCAGATTAAATGCTGCAACTAGTGAAGTCG
The DNA here is from genome assembly GCF_002021735.2 of Oncorhynchus kisutch. NCBI lineage: Eukaryota > Metazoa > Chordata > Actinopteri > Salmoniformes > Salmonidae > Oncorhynchus > Oncorhynchus kisutch. The sequence goes on along the minus strand of NC_034178.2, from coordinate 13,078,581 downwards.
GGCCACCCGCCCAACCCAATCCCTTCCTCCCTGGAGGGGAAACCATCTTTGGAGACCTTTTCCCATTCCTCACTTCACTCATTAACTCATCCCTGACCACTGGCTGCGTCCCCTCTGACTTCAAAATGTCCAGAGTCACTCCCCTCCTCAAGAAACCAATATAGTCAATGAACTAATCACTGATCATAATATTGATGTGATTGGCCTGATTGAAACATGGCACAAGCCTGATGAATTTACTGTGTTAAATGAGGCATCTCATTTATGACAGCAAAAAAAATGACGGTGCTTGCGTCTTTTGAGCTTCTAGTCATGAAATCTATGTAACCTACTCAATCACTTTATATAGCTACTGTTTACAGGGCCGTATACAGCATTCCTCACTGAGTCCCTGAATTCCTGTAGGACCTTGTAGTTATAGCAGATAATATTCCAATTTTGACTTTAATATTCACATGGAAAAGTCCACAGACCCACTTCAAAAGGTTTCCGGAGCCATCATCGACTCAGTGGGTTTTGTCCAACATGTCTCCGGACCTACTCATTGCCACAGTCATACCCTGGATCTAGTTATGTCCCATGGAATAAATATTGTGGATCTAAATGCTTTTCCTTAAAATGCTGGACTATCATCTTATTACGTTTGCAATCGCAAACGATTTCAAGGTTTTACTGCTAACCTACAAAGCATTACATGGGCTTGCTCCTACCTGTCTCTCTGTGTTGGTCCAGCTGTACATAGCTACACCTACACTACAGTCATAAGAAGTAGGCCGCCTCTAAGACAACAGCAGCAGGGCTTTCTCCTATAGAGCTACATTTCTATGGAATGGTCTGCCTATCCATGTGAGGGACTCAGTCTTGACCTTTAAGTCATTACTGAAGACTCATCTCTTCAGTAGATCCTATGATTGAGTGAATTCTGGCCCAGGGGTGCGAAGGTGAATGGCAAGGCACTGGAGTGACGAATCGCCCTTGCTGTCTGCCTGGCCGGCTCCCCTCTCTCCACTGGGATTATCTGCCTCTGACGCTATTATGGGGACTGAGTCACTGGCTTACTAGTGCTCTCCCATGCCGTCCCTAGGAGGGGTGCGTCACTTGAGTGGGTTGAGTCAGACCAGGGTTGAGTGATCTTCTTGTCCGGTTTTGCGCCCCCTTGGGCGCATGTGATGGAGGACATCTTCGTGGGCTATACTCGGCCTTCTCTCAGGGTAGTAAGTTGATGGTCTGTTTATCCCTCGAGTGGTGTGGGGGCTGTGCTTTGGCAAAGTGGGTGTGGTTATAAACTGCCTGGTTGGCCCTGTTCGGGGGGTACTGTAGGACGGGGCCAGTGTCCCCCGACCCACCTGTCTCAGTCTCCAGTATCTATGCTGCAATAGTCCATGTGCCGTGGGGCTAGGGATCAGCCCGATGACACCTGGCTGTCCCCAGTCCACCTGGTAGTGTTGCTGCTCCAGTTTCAACTATTCTGCCCGTGGTTAGGGAACCCTGACGTGTTTGCCGGATGTTACCTTGTCCCGGACATGCTGTTCGACTCTCTCGGTCTACCGCACCTGCTGTCTCGACCTCTGAATGCTTGTCTATGAAAAGCAAACTAACATTTACTCCTGAGATACTGACCTGTTGCATCCTCTACAACCACAGATTATTATTTGACCCTGCTGGTCACTCATCTTTGAACATCTTGAAGAACAATCTGGCCTTAAATGGCCATGTACTCTTATAATCTCCACCCGGCACAGCCAGAAGAGGACTGGCCATCCCTCAGAGCCTGGTTCCTCTCTGGGTTTCTTCCTAGGTTCCTACCTTTCAAGGGAGTTTTTCCTAGCCACCGTGTTTCCACATCTGCATTGCTTGCGGTTTGGGGTTTTAGGCTGAGTTTCTGTATAGCACTGTGTGACATTTGCTGATCGAAAAAGGGCTTTATAAATACATTTGATTGATTGACTTGACCCCTCTGACTGGTATCACTTCTTTCTTTTCCAACTCTCTCGCTATCTCCCTCAGGACGATCTTCTTGACCCTATCCAGTCAGGCTTCAAGACGGGTCACTCAACCAATATTGTTCTTCTCTGGGTCACGGAGGCTCTCCGCACGGACTTTCTCTCCTCTGTTCTAATTCTCCCTAGATCTATCCACTGCCTTCGACACCATGAACCATCAGATCTTCAACTTCACCCTCTCGGGGCTGGGTGTCTCAGGCTATGCACTCTTGGAGGCCGTTCCTATCAGGTGACTTGGAATCTGTGTCTGCACCACATACTCTCACGACTACTGTCCCCCGGGGCTCGGTTCTAGGCACTCTCCTCTTCTCTCTATACACCAAGTCACTCGGCTCCGTCATATCCTCACATGGTCTCTCCTATTATTGCTATGTGGATGACACTCAACTACCTTTCTCCTCCCCCCCCCCCCTTCTGACACCCAGGTGACGTCAAGCTTCTCTGCGTTGCGTGGCAGATATATCAGCTTGGATGTCGGCCCACCACCTCAAGCTAAACAAGAAAGAGCTGCTCTTCCTCCCGGGGAAGGCCTGCCCGCTCCAAGACCTCTCCATCATGGTTGACAACTCCAGTGTTCCTCTTCCAGAGTGCAAAGAAGTTTGGCGTGAGCCTAGACGACACCGTCGTTCTCTGCAAACATCAAAGCAGTGGCTCACACCTGCAGGTTCATGCTCTACAACATCCGTAGAGTACAACCCTACACGCAGGTCCAAATCCAGGCTCGCTGTTGGCTGGGCTCCCCGCTTGTGCCATCAAACCCCTGCAACTTACCCAGAACGCTGCAGCCCGCAGTCAACCTTCCCAAGATTTCCCATGTCATCCTACTCCTCCGCACACTCCACTAGCTTCCAGTCAAAGCTCGCATCCACTACAAGACCATGGTATTGCCTACAGGGCAGCAAGAGGAACTGCCCCTCCCTACCTTCAGGCTCTGCTCATTCCCTACACCCCAACCCGAGGACTCTGTTCTGCCACCTCTGGTCTATTGGCCCTCCTACGCCCACTGAAGGGCAGCTCCATATACTGTTCAAATATATAAAACGCAACATGCAACAATTTCAAAGATTTTACCGAGTTACAGTTCATAGAAGGAAATCAGTCATTTGAAATCAATTAAATTATACCCTAATCTATGGATTTCACGTGACTGGACAGGGGCACAGCCCCTGGGGAGCCTGGCCCAACCAATCAGAATTTGTTTTTTTTCCCCCCACAAAAGGGCTGATTGACCAACATAAATACTCCTCAGCACCCTCCCTCTCCCTCTCCACGATCCTGCAGGTAAAGAAGAAGGATATGGAGGTCCTGGGCTGGGGTGGTTACACGTGGTCTGCGGTTGTTTAATCAGCTTCTTGACATGCCTCACCTGTCAGGTGGATGGCTTATCTTGGTAAAGGAGAAATGCTCACTATAAAAAGGACGTAAATACATTTGTGCACAACATTTAAGAGAAATACGCTTTCTGTGCGTCTGGAACATTTCCGGGATCTTTTATTTCAGCTCATGAAACCAAGACTTCATAAGTTGCATTTATATTTTCTTCAGCATACATGATAAGGGCTTGTGTTTCATACCCAAATTAAATGTAAGCTCACATCTGGACTAAAAAGCATGGTCAATTAATTATTACTTTACTACTTATTACTACTTTTATTTAAAGTGAATTTGTATTTATTTTAGACAGCGCTTTTTTAGTCCAGGCTAGGCTTAATATGGATCTGGGGAAACTCACCAATACTGTGCTACTATTGTATATACATGAAGCCACTCACAGCCACGCCCCTCTTCTCCAGCTCCTGGAACACGGCTGCGATGGGGACCGAGAAAGAGAGGGAGAGTTGGCATCCTCGTTCCTCAGGGTGGGAGGGAGTGATGATATGGACGTGGGGCTTGTGAGGCTAGGCCTCGTCCTTGTTGTAGTAGTGCTGGATCAGACACTCCAAGTAACCCGTCAGAAGTCTGGACTTCTTCCTCAGAGCTGCCATACTGGTCATAGCAAAGACCTGGACGTAATGGCAAAGATTGACAACTTAACAGTTATTGCCAGGGCTGGAGTCAATCCCATTTACAATCAGAAAGTAAACAAAATTCCAATTCCAAATTCTCCTAATTGAAAAGCATTGAAGAGAATTTACATTTCAGTGTACTTCCTGGAATAGAATTGACCCCAACCCTGGTTATAACAACAGTTACAACCTTTTACAGGTCACTTGTGAAATTCCATGATTTGAGAGATGAATACGAACTTGTTCTAATATTTGCTGTATGAAATCGATATGAAAAACCCAAACTGGGTCCAGTCACCTCTAAACTAGCTTGCAGTGGACACACCAGCAGGATGGGTTGGTTTGATAGCCGAAAGCCACTTATACCAGGTAGTAGATCCATTTCTATGGTAAGACCAAAATGTAGGATGTTTTCTGTAATACCCTAATATGACCAGGAGATGTCAGTGTAAATCAAGCTACATGGGTATCTCTGCTTAGAGACCGACAGCGCCAATTCGAAACAGCATTCTGCAATGTGTCCCAGTCTAGGGAACAAAATGAGAACATAATCACAAATATGTTGATACCATTATCCACGCGGAACCTTGTTTTCAAGTCATGTCCCCACCATCCCGTGAGCCTGAGAGAGAAAGTAACAAGTAGTTAAAACATAACAAGAGTCCACACGTAATATGAACACAAATCTGAGCTGTACTGCACCGTCATACTCACGCAGGCTTGACTGTACATGCATTCTTCTCATGGATAAAAGCTCCAGCCAGTCCACCAGCTCCAGAATTCACATACTACACGTGAATACAAAAATGAACTTTTATCTACAGTATTCAAGTCCAAGGATAATCTACAATATTTGAAATGGGCATCGATAACAACTGCAAGACCATCCTTGTTGGCAATATTAAGCTAGAACAAGACCATTTCTACCCCACATATTGTGTGGTCTTCCTGTGTCAGCAGGTGTTGGACAGGAAACAGAGTGAAGCCACTGCCAGCAGTTCATTTTGCCCTTGATTTCTCCACACAAACCCCAATGCTGACCTTGTAGGAGCACCAGCAGGCAAAGTCCACTCCCCAGTCATGCAGCTTCAGCTCTGCATTGCCCACTGCGTGTGCACAGTCGAATCCAACGTAGCAGCCCTGTGGGAAGAGCAAAAACGCACTGTCATGCCAGATGCTAAGGGCAGCAGGCCGGAGCTGTGCAGTCAGGACGCATCAGAGGCAGTTCATCGGCGTGTCTGTTTGTTTGTGTGTGCGTGTCTTTTTAAGATAAACTTCATAAATGATTAATGTACTCCTATTGGGGGTATTATTGTGTGGATCATTAGGACTCTAAGTCTGGCTGTTTTGATTGCCCTGCTAAATGTGACAGAGAGGGAAGGCTTCCCCCTGTGTGTGTGTGTGTGTGTGTGTGTGTGTGTGTGTGTGTGTGTGTGTGTGTGTGTGTGTGTGTGTGTGTGTGTGTGTGTGTGTGTGTGTGTGTGTGTGTGTGTGTGTGTGAGAGAGTTGGTTTGACATCTCCTGAGTGCCATCATTTATATTTCCTTGTCAACACTTGCATGAGGTGAATGCAGACAAATCCTGCGAGCCAATCATGTCAAATTGTTACACATCCCTGACAACAGAGGACGCTGTTGGAGCAGCTGTTGTCAGACAAAATGCTTTTTTGTTTTAAATAACATGCTTCATTACCTTAAAAGCCAATGTTAATAACAACATTATAGAATAGAAGCATGACTATACACAATGGATACAATGGCCTTTATCCACTATAAATAGAGGCTGAATTAGGAATTCAGAGGAGCCCCTCTAAACCTAATCCAAGCTTCATGTTCACATCCTGGTTCAACCCTAACCTCAACCACAACCACCGCTTCATATCCACATCTTGGTTCAACACTAACCCTAGCTTCATGTCCACATCCTGGTTCAACCCTAACCCTAGCTTCATGTCCACATCCTGGTTCAACCCTAATCCTAGCTTCATGTTCTCATCCCTGTTCAAACCTAACCTCAACCACAACCACCGCTTCATATCCACATCTTGGTTCAACACTAACCCTAGCTTCATGTCCACATCCTGGTTCAACCCTAACCCTAGCTTCATGTCCACATCCTGGTTCAACCCTAATCCTAGCTTCATGTTCTCATCCCTGTTCAACCCTAACCTCAACCACAACCACCGCTTCATATCCACATCTTGGTTCAACACTAACCCTAGCTTCATGTCCACATCCTGGTTCAACCCTAACCCTAGCTTCATGTCCACATCCTGGTTCAACCCTAACCCTAGCTTCATGTCCACATCCTGGTTCAACCCTAACCCTAGCTTCATGTCCACATCCTGATTCAACCCTAACCCTAGCTTCATGTCCACATCCTGATTCAACACTAACCTTAGCTTCATGTACACCTCCAGGTTCAATCCTAACCTTAGCTTCATGTACACATCCCGGTTAAATCCTAACCGTAGCTTCATGTCCACATCCCGGTTCAACCCTAACCCTAGCTTCATGTCCACATCCCAGTTCAACCCTAACCCTAGCTTCATGTCCACATTCCAGTTCAACCCTAACCCTAGCTTCATGTCCACATCCCAGTTCAACCCTAACCCTAGCTTCATGTCCACATCCCAGTTCAACCCTAACCCTAGCTTCATGTCCACATCCCAGTTCAACCCTAACCCTAGCTTCATGTCCACATCCCAGTTCAACCCTAACCCTAGCTTCATGTCCACATCCCAGTTCAACCCTAACCCTAGCTTCATGTCCACATCCTGGTTCAACCCTAACCCTAGCTTCATGTCCACATTCTGGTTCAACACTAACCCTAGCTTCATGTCCACATCCTGGTTCAACCCTAACCCTAGCTTCATGTCCACATTCTGGTTCAACACTAACCCTAGCTTCATGTCCACATCCTGGTTCAACACTAACCCTAGCTTCATATCCACATCTTGGTTCAACCCTAACCCTAGCTTCATGTCCACATCCCAGTTCAACCCTAACCCTAGCTTCATGTCCACATCCTGGTTCAACCCTAACCCTAGCTTCATATCCACATCCTGATTCAACACTAACCCTAGCTTCATGTCCACATCCTGGTTCAACCCTAACCCTAGCTTCATATCCACATCTTGGTTCAACCCTAACCCTAGCTTCATGTCCACATCCCAGTTCAACCCTAACCCTAGCTTCATGTCCACATCCCAGTTCAACCCTAGCCTCAACCACAACCCTAAGCCAAACTTTGCATAACCCTAACCTCAACGACACGTTCAATCCTAACCCTATCCTTGGTTTCTCCTATTGTTTTCTTCAAAACCTTAAAATTGCTGGAGTTCGGCTCTGTCTGTTTCTCCTTTTGACCCAATGTGCAGGAACCCGGTTCCTGGTAGCTTCAGACCAGTTTTTTTTTCATTTGGCATTTTTTTATGATTCTACAGATAACAGGCAGAACAAGTAGAGGGCAGAACACACACCAAATCAAACCCACCACATGCTCTAACAGAGCCCCACCCCAAAACCAGACATGATATACAATGAGTAATATAATCAAATCGTAAAAAAAAAAATACAAAGAGCTAAGAAAAAACTATTAAATAATTATACAAATTCTAATTTGGGTTGGTTTATGGAGTTAACTGGGTGAAATTAGCTGGTCCATGTCTTCTGCAAAAGATAGGAAAGGTTGCGAGATTTTCGAAAATGTAATTCCAGATCCCCTAACGGAGTAGCATATTTTCTCTAGCTGGAGATGTTGCATAACTTCCTTTATCCAATGTTTAAAAGTAGAAGGAAACCCATCCTTCCACTTAAATAGTAGATGACGTCTAGCTAGAAGAAAAGTAATAGAACTTTTTAGAGGGGCCTCCTGTGGTACCACTCCATAGAACTGTTTTGAGGGGCCTCCTGTGGTGCCACTCCATAGAACTGTTTCGATGGGCCTCCTGTGGGGCCTCCTGTGGTGCCACTCTGAATAATGCAAAAAAAGACAGAAGGTTCTATAGGTCTCTCCAGTATCTTAGAAAACGTCTCTCAAATTGATATCCAGAAATGTCAATTTCGGGCCTGCCCAAAACGTGTAATAAAGTATCAGGAGCCTGCTTACATCGGTCACAAGTGGGATCTATTTCTGGTCTAATCTTGGATGATTTTGCCTTTGACCAATGCAGCCGATGAACTGTTTTAAATTGAATTACAGCAGGTCTTAGACATATAGATGAAGAATGTATTCTCGAGGCATACTCTGCCAAGTTTTGTCTGAAAGTTGTTCACCTAAATCCTCTTCCCATTGGTTCTTCAAAGAGTTCAGGAAGTCCAGATTGTGCGAGTTTAATAACGTATAGACAAAGCTTATGCCTCCTTTGATATGAGGGTTTAAAAATAGAATCTAGAAGGGAGGTAGGTGGGAGAGACTCCAGCCCAATTTAACCACGGATTATAAACAAAGACTTCACTTCTCTGTCGCAATGTAGTGACAGTATCACAGTTGACGCCAGAGAGCAGTGTTCCTCTCTTGACCGTCTAAATTGAACCTACATAAAACACCATCCAGATCATGTTGGAGTACCCTCTAAGAAGGCATGGGACCATAAAATAGATTCAGCCGCAGGCCAATTTTTTCATTGATCGGAAAATAATTACAAATAATTTGTAGACTACAAATTGACCGCAAGAAGCCCAAATAGAGATAATATTTGACAAAAACATTAAAAGAATTGGGGCGGGTAGTGTTCTCCTGGCATCTGCCAAACTCAGATTCGTCCGTCGGACTGCCAGATGGTGAAGCGTAATTCATCACTCCAGAGAACGCGTTCTCACGCAGTCCAACTGCAGTGAGTTTTATACCACTCCAGCCGACGCTTGGCATTGCGCATGGGGACCTTAGGCTTTTGTGCTGCTACTTGGCCATGGAAAGCCATTTCATGAAGCTCCTGACAAACAGTTATTGTGCTGACGAGGCAGTTTGGAACTTGGTAGTGAGTGTTGCAACCAAGGACAGATGATTTTTACGCATTTCAGCACTCGTCGGTCCCGTTCTGTGAGCTTGTGTGGCCTACCACTTTGCGGCTGAGCCGTTGTTGCTCGTAGACGTTTCCACTTCCCAATAACAGCCATTACAATTGAATGGGGCAGCTCTAGCAGGGCAGAAATTTAACAAACTAGGCCTCCCGAATGGCGCATCGGTCTAAGGCACTGCATCGCAGTGCTAGCGTCATCACTACAGATGCGGGTTCGATACAAGGCAGTGTCGCGACAGGGAGACCCAGGAGACGGCGCACAATTGGCCCAGTTTCGTCCGGGTTAGGGGAGGGTTTGGCTGACTGGGTTGTCCAATGGTTAAAAGGAGACGCCTGTGTCGGGACGGGGGCATGCACGCTGACACGGTCGCCAGGTGTATGGTATTTCCTCCGACACAATGGTGTGGCTGGCTTCCATGTTAAGAGAGCAGTCTTAAGAAGCAGTACGCCTTGGCGGGGTTGTGTTTCAGAGGAGGCATGGCTCTCGACCTTCGCCTCTCCCGACTCCATACGGGAGTTGCAGCAATGGGAGAAGACTACCTACCAATTGGATATCGCGAAATTGGTGAGAAAAAGAGGTAAAGAAAATATGACGGTGCCACGATGATAGTCATTGAGCACTTCAGTAAGGCCATTCTACTGCCAATGTTTGTCTATGGAGATTGCATGGCCGTGTGCTCAATTTTATGTCAGCAACAGGTGTGGCTGAAATAGCCAAATCCACTCATTTGAAGGGGTGTCCACATACGTTTGTATAACAGCGGGGGGTGAGGGGGGCGTTGTGGAACCCTGCTCTACGGTGATTTGTAAAGGGTTTAGAAGTAGTTAAAAGACAATCAAGAATGAATTCAAAAGTTGAAATACCATTTCCCAAAAAGACCCACCCCTTTAAAAACACAAATGTTAGGGTCTCAGTGCAGGTGAGAAAAAGACACTGAGGAGTGGGTTCTAAAGTCGTCCTTTTACCTTGTTCTGCCCAGCGTTGCTGATGGTGGCCATATCAAAGAGCTGTCCGGTGTAGTACTGCACTCCACTGGACCACCGCAATGGAGTCTCCCTCCTTTTCTATCGTGTCCAGAATGTCCTCTGTTCTCAGCACCTCCTCGCCCTGACAGGGAGAAAACAGTTGGTCAGGGTATAGAAATGTAGAAATCACGGCAGTTGGTCAGGGTATAGAAATGTAGAAAACAGTTGGTCAGGGTATAGAAATGTAGAAAACAGTTGGTCAGGGTATAGAAATGTAGAAAACAGTTGGTCAGGGTATAGAAATGTAGAAAACAGTTGGTCAGGGTATAGAAATGTAGAAAACAGTTGGTCAGGGTATAGAAATGTAGAAAACAGTTGGTCAGGGTATAGAAATGTCTCTTTTAATAACCGTTCATAAACTCTCTCTCAACACTCAATTTGACTCTTTCTACTTCAATGTCCTTAGGTACCTTGAAAAGGTGCAAATAAAAAAAGTTATTATTTAAGTCCTATTGCCCCAAAAGGGATTATAGAAAGAAAAAAATGAAGACTAATTTTACCGGTCTGGCCTTCATCAGCAGCATGCTCTGCTTAGGGTCATATCCTTTCAACTGGATCTGACATTCCACAGCATACTGAAGAAATCACACATGAACATGGTAAAAAAAATATTTTAAAAAAGTGGGCCAATTTACCCCCACTCTCCTCCACCAACACAGAGACAACAGATACAATGTGGTGGGAATAACAACAGTGGACTATTCTATTACAACAGGATAAATGATGAAGAGTAGGCCCTGCACACTCACGTATTATACAACTGTCAGAGATGTCTTTTTAGGGCAAAAACATGAATTATGGTTGAAACGCAAATGACTTTTGAACACAAAATGACCTGCAGTCATTACACCAACATCCTGTCGGTTGAAAACAAGTTATGTGTCGTTGGAATTACTCACATTGTCTGAGGGGAATGCCTTGTCCTCAAGAAGGATTTTGTGACGTTTTGCTGTAGGTTTGTAAAAAGACAACTGCAAAGCAAATATATAACATGTTGTTTATGTAAAGTCTCGGTATATAATGCGTGTTTACGTTGGAGATATGTATAAAAGTTTGACATTATCTTACCAGCAGAATGTGCAGATTAACCGTTAACCCGTTCATCAAGGCAACCTCCTCAGCTTTAGCCCCTGTTCGTAAGTAAACACACAGGTGTGATTTAATTCCCATTGCTCTGACATAAGTTTACAAAACACCTTTTTACCTAATAGCATTTAAGCAATCATAAAACCTACATTTTCCACACAAAAAAAGACATCCGAGGAGCATAACAGCCTTCGGTTGTTTGGTTTGGCTGTACTTTGCTCACTGCAATTACCCTTTAAAACCAGTCACAGATCGGAGGTCTCTGTCATGAATCATCAACAGTCAGACAGAACGATAGTTAACTATCAGAATTACCTGACAATTTAACCATGAATGTCGTGAGAGCTGGAGATTACAGGCTTTTAACGGTGCTGTGTGAAAAAGGGAACCATGACGACCGCGTATTGGATCCCTTTGGTCGCACTTCAGTGCAAAAAGCCTGTAAAGGTGCCGACCTGCATCGTTAAATAGCCCCATCTCAGCCCTAGCTCATGTTAACTGTTATGATCATACGACGAACATAGAATGTCGAATGGTAATGCATTGTATTTGATAATGCATTGGACATGTGTTATTGTATGAACTTACCAACCACATTAGCCATGAGTCCCTCTATATTGTTCTCCGCCCAGGCCCAAGGTCGAGAGCCTTGCACATGGCCGTGAACCCCCCTGCAAGACAGAACACAGAGGAACATCACGACAATACTCACAGCTACAAGGATAGGATACACATTTCACAGATAAAAGCTAGGACAATTACATTAAAAGAGAAAGAGGTTCGGGGGGGGGGGGGGGGGGGGGGGCTGAGCTGATTCCGTGTCATAAAGCAGACATTGGGGGAAACAACTTACATTTTAGCCCATTTATCCAACTCCTCGTCGATGTACTTCTTGGCCATTTTGGGCTGGAGGCCAAGTGAGTTCCCCACAAAGTAAATGCATTCCTTGGTGCCATCCACAAGCGTAAGGTCAGCTAGGGTAACATTAACAGTGCATTAGCACAATCGATCCACACATGTTCACTAAGAAGCTTCCCTGCATTGTTCAAATCACGGCATACTTCTTGGCCCCAGAAAGAGGCTTTGTTACACAGTTGAAGAATATGTCATTAAAATGATTCAACTTTCAAACACTTAGCTAAATGAAAGTGCTTTGTCATCTCCATTATTCAGCTCAACCCAAATTTTGTAGGCATCTCTCTTCCGGCTGCAATATTTTCCGACCACATTATACCTGACCAGGCAGGCCGTTTCCTCACTGTATGTAGGATCTTGTAGACCTACATGTATAGGCAGGGCAAAACCATTTTTGGTGATTTCTGGTATACCGTATCATCAAAATAAATAAATCCCAGCACATTTTCAGACTCATTCAGCAGTTTTTACCTGATTAAGTACAATAGCATTGAGAATTCATATTGAAATTTCCATTTACAATACTGTTCAAAAGTTTGGGGTCACTTAGACATTTTGTGTTTTTTAAAAGAAAAGCACATTTTTTTGTCCATTAAAATAACATCAAATTGATCAAGAACAATGTAGACATTGTTAAAGTTGTAAATGACTATTGTAGCTGGACATGGCTAATGACCCCAAACTTTTGAACGGTTTGTATATACCGAAAACATACGTTGAAAATTACGCTGTCGCTGCTTCTTGATGACAAGACATTGATAAATAGCCCAATGTCAAGACAGTTTTAAAGTGTCCAAATCAATAACCAATATGCAGAAACAGTTTGTGATATATTGAAAACCTATAATGTACTATCTACACAGTGCCATGAAAAATGATTTGCCACCCTTTTAGATTTTCTCTATTTTTGCTTCTTTATTTTTTTCAGCATTTTTTTATACTGAATGTTATCAGATCTTCAACTAAAAACTAATATAAGATGAACATGAGTTTACAAATAAATACAAATATACACATTTTCTTTAATTAACAAAGTTATGCAACACCCAATTCCCCTGTGTGAAAAAGTAATTGTCCCCTTACACTCAATAACTACTCGTACTGACTAGAGGTCGACCGATTATGATTTTTCAACGCCGATACCGATTATTGGAGGACCAAAAAAAGCCGAAAACTATTAATCGGACATTTTTTTAAACATTTATTTGTAAGGACAATTACAACTATACTGAATGAACACTTATTTTAACTTAATATAAAACATCAATAAAATCAATTTAGCCTCAAATAAATAATGAAACAGGTTCAATTTGGTTTAAATAATGCAAAAACAAAGTGTTGGAGAAGAAAGTAAAAGTGCAATATGTGCCATGTAAAAAAAGCTACCGTTTAAGTTCCTTGCTCAGAACATGAGAACATATGAAAGCTGGTGGTTCCTTTTAACATGAGTCTTCAATATTCCCAGGTAAGACATTTTAGGTTGTAGTTATTATAGGAATTATAGGACTATTTCTCTCTATACCATTTGTATTTCATATACTTTTGACTATTGGATGTTCTTATAGGCACTTTAGTATTGCCAGTGTAACAGTATAGCTTCAGTCCCTATCCTCGCCCCTACCTGGGCTCGAACCAGGAACACATCGACAACAGCCACCCTCGAAGCATCGTTACCCATCGCTCCACAAATGCCTCGGCCCTTGCAGATCAAGGGGAACAACTACTCCAAATCTAAAAGCGAGTGACGTCACCGATTGAAACGCTATTAGTGCGCAAGCTGACGTTTTGACCGCATCGAATTGGAGGGAATTCCACGTGCTTTTTTACCTCAGATTGGTGATGTTAGTGTAACAGTTCTAAAGTCAATGACACAAAATCAATTGCTTAAAACATATCAGTCTTTAGTTTTGTACTGTTGATATTAGAGGTCGACCGATTAATCGGAATGGCTGTGCCGGGTGGAGATTATAACAGAACATGGCCAAGATGTTCAAATGTTCATAAATGACCAGCATGGTCGAATAATAATAAGGCAGAACAGTTGAAACTGGAGCAGCAGCACAGTCAGGTGGAAGTTGAAACTGGAGCAGCAGCATGGCCAGGTGGACTGGGGACAGCAAGGAGTCATCATGTCAGGTAGTCCTGGGGCATGGTCCTAGGGCTCAGGTCAGTTGAAACTGGAACAGCAGCATGGCCAGGTGGACTGGGGACAGCAAGGAGTCATCATGTCAGGTAGTCCTGGGGCATGGTCCTAGGGCTCAGGTCCTCCGAGAGAGAGAAAGAGAGAATTAGAGAACGCACACTTAGATTCACACAGGACACCGAATAGGACAGGAGAAGTACTCCAGATATAACAAACTGACCCCAGCCCCCCGACACAAACTACTGCAGCATAAATACTGGAGGCTGAGACAGGAGGGGTCAGGAGACACTGTGGCCCCATCCGAGGACACCCCCGGACAGGGCCAAACAGGAAGGATATAACCCCACCCACTTTGCCAAAGCACAGCCCCCACACCACTAGAGGGATATCTTCAACCACCAACTTACCATCCTGAGACAAGGCTGAGTATAGCCCACAAAGATCTCCGCCACGGCACAACCCAAGGGGGGGGCGCCAACCCAGACAGGATGACCACAACAGTGAATCAACCCACTCAGGTGACGCACCCCCTCCAGGGACGGCATGAGAGAGCCCCAGCAAGCCAGTGACTCAGCCCCTGTAATAGGGTTAGAGGCAGAGAATCCCGGTGGAAAGAGGGGAACAGGCCAGGCAGAGACAGCAAGGGCGGTTCGTTGCTCCAGAGCCTTTCCGTTCACCCTCCCACTCCTGGGCCAGACTACACTCAATCATATGACCCACTGAAGAGATGAGTCTTCAGTAAAGACTTAAAGGTTGAGACCGAGTTTGCGTCTCTGACATGGGTAGGCAAACCGTTCCATAAAAATGGAGCTCTATAGGAGAAAGCCCTGCCTCCAGCTGTTTGCTTAGAAATTCTAGGGACAATTAGGAGGCCTGCGTCTTGTGACCGTAGCGTACGTGTAGGTATGTACGGCAGGACCAAATCAGAGAGATAGGTAGGAGCAAGCCCATGTAATGCTTTGTAGGTTAGCAGTAAAACCTTGAAATCAGCCCTTGCTTTGACAGGAAGCCAGTGTAGAGAGGCTAGCACTGGAGTAATATGATCAAATTTTTTGGTTCTAGTCAGGATTCTAGCAGCCGTATTTAGCACTAACTGAAGTTTATTTAGTGCTTTATCCAGGTAGCCGGAAAATAGAGCATTGCAGTAGTCTAACCTAGAAGTGACAAAAGCATGGATTAATTTTTCTGCATCATCTTTGGACAGAAAGTTTCTGATTTTTGCAATGTTACGTAGATGGAAAAAAGCTGTCCTCGAAATGGTCTTGATATGTTCTTCAAAAGAGAGATCAGGGTCCAGAGTAACGCCGAGGTCCTTCACAGTTTTATTTGAGACGACTGTACAACCATTAAGATTAATTGTCAGATTCAACAGAAGATCTCTTTGTTTCTTGGGACCTAGAACAAGCATCTCTGTTTTGTCCGAGTTTAATAGTAGAAAGTTTGCAGCCATCCACTTCCTTATGTCTGAAACACATGCTTCTAGCGAGGGCAATTTTGGGGCTTCACCATTTTTCATTGAAATGTACAGCTGTGTGTCATCCGCATAGCAGTGAAAGTTTACATTATGTTTTCGAATAACATCCCCAAGAGGTAAAATATATAGTGAAAACAATAGTGGGAACAATACGAGTGAACACGGTTGGCAAGGAAGCCCGGGAGTCAGACCCAAAAATTTCTTGGGGGGGGGGGGCTCACAGGGAGTATGGCTACGCCAGGTAGAAGACCTGCGCAAACTCCCTGTGCTTACCGGGGGGCTAGAGAGACCGGCAGGCATCGTGTTATGCAGTGGTGCGCACGGTGTCCCCAGTGCGGGTGCATAGCCCGGTGCGGTATATTCCACCTCCTTGTATCGGCCGGGCTAGAGTGGGCATCGAGCCAGGTAAGGTTGGGCAGGCTCGGTGCTCAAGAGCTCCAGTGCGCCTGCACGGTCCGGTCTATCCAGTACCACCTCCACACTCCAGCCCTCCGGTAGCAGCTCCCCGCACCAGGCTTCCTGTGCGTGTTCTTGGTTCAGTACCACCAGTACCAGCATCAGGCCTACAGTGCGCCTCGCCTCTCCAGCGCTGCCGGAGCCTCTCTCCTCTCCTGCGCTGCCGGAGTCTCCCGCCTGTTCAGCGCAGCCAGAGCCTTTCTCCTCTCCTGCGCTGCCGGAGTCTCCCACCTGTTCAGTGCAGCCAGAGCTGCCAGCCTGCGTGGAGCAGCCAGAGCTGCCAGCCTGCGTGGAGCAGCCAGAGCTGCCAGCCTGCGTGGAGCAGCCAGAGCTGCCAGCCTGCGTGGAGCAGCCAGAGCTGCCAGCCTGCGTGGAGCAGCCAGAGCTGCCAGCCTGCATGGAGCAGCCAGAGCCGTCAGCCTGCATGGAGCAGCCAGAGCCGTCAGTCTGCATGGAGCAGCCAGAGCTGTCAGTCTGCATGGAGCAGCCAGAGCCATCAGTCTGCATGGAGCAGCCAGAGACGTCAGTCTGCATGGAGCAGCCAGAGCCGTCAATCTGCATGGAGCAGCCAGAGCCGTCAGTCTGCATGGAGCATCCAGAGCCGTCAGTCTGCATGAAGCAGCCCGTGCCACCAGTCTGCAAGGAGCTGCTAGTCTGCACGGAGCTGCCAGTCTGCACGGAGCTGCCAGTCTGCAAGGAGCTGCCAGTCTGCACGGTGCTACCAGTCTGCACGGAGCTGCCAGTCTGCACGGAGCTGTCAGTCTGCACGGAGCTGTCAGTCTGCAAGGAGCTGTCAGTCTGCAAGGAGCTGCCAGTCTGCACGGAGCCGCCAGAGCTGTCAGTCTGTAAGAAGCCGCCAGAGCTGTCAGCCTACATGGAGCAGCCAGAGCCGCCAGTCAGCATGGAGCAGCCAGAGGCGCCAGTCAGCATGGAGCAGCCAGATCTTTCAGTCTGCCAGGATCCGCCAGACTCTTCCAGATCTGCCAGACTCTTCCAGATCCGCCAGTCAGCCAGACTCTTCCAGATCCGCCAGTCAGCCAGACTCTTCCAGATCCGCCAGTCAGCCAGACTCTTCCAGATCCGCCAGTCAGCCAGACTCTTCCAGATCTGCCAGTCAGCCAGACTCTCCCAGATCTGCCAGTCAGCCAGACTCTTCCAGATCTGCCAGTCACCCAGACTCTTCCAGATCTGCCAGTCAACCAGACTCTTCCAGATCTGCCAGTCAACCAGACTCTTCCAGATCTGCCAGACTCTTCCAGATCTGCCAGTCAACCAGACTCTTCCAGATCCGCCAGTCGGCCAGGATCCGCCAGTCAGCCAGGATCTGTCAGTCAGCCAGGATCTGCTGAAACCACCAGCCAGCCAGGATCTGGTAGATCTACCTACCTGCCTGAGCTTACTCTCACTCCTGAGCTTACTCTCACTCCCGAGCTTACTCTCACTCCCGAGCTTACTCTCACTCCCGAGCTTACTCTCACTCCCGAGCTTACTCTCACTCCCGAGCTTACTCTCACTCCCGAGCTTACTCTCACTCCCGATCTTCCCCTCAGTCCCGAGCTTCCCCTCAGTCCTGAGCTGTCCATCAGTCCCGAGCTGTCCATCAGTCCCGAGCTGTCCATCAGTCCCGATCTGCTCCTCAGTCCAGTGGGGTTCTGGGTGAGGACTACTAGGCCACGGTCGGCGGCGAGGGTGGACTATCCAGGGACGCGAGGAGAGGGGACAAAGACATTGACTGAGTGGGTTCCACGTCCCGCGCCGGAGCCGCCACCATGGACAGACGCCCACCCGGACCCTCCCTATTGTTTTGAGGTGCGTTCGGGAGTCCGCACCTTAGGGGGGGGGGGGGGGTTCTGTCACGCCCTGGTCTAAGTATTTTGTGTTTTTCTTCATGTATTGGGTCAGGCCAGGGTGTGGCATGGGGTTTTTGTATTGTGGTGTGTTTTGTCTTGGGGTTTTGGTGTGTATGTATTGGGATTGTATTGGATTGTATTGGGATTGTAGCTAGCTATCTGGCAAAGTCTATGGCTGTCTGGAGTGGTCCTCAATCAGAGGCAGGTGTTTATCGTTGTCTCTGATTGGGAGCCATATTCTTTGAGTTTGTCGTGGGTGATTGTCCTTAGTGTCTTTGTTCCTGTCGCTGTGTTAGTTGACAAGTATAGGCTGTTTCGGTTTATTGTTTTTGTAGTGTTTGTTTTACGTTTGTTTGATTAAACATGGATCGCAATCTACACGCTGCGTTTTGGTCCGACTCTCCTTCACCACACCTAGAAAACCATTACACTTGTTCAGGGGCAGAACGACTGATTTTCACCGTGTCAGCTCAGGGGTATCAATCTTGCAACCGCACAGTTAACTAGTCCAACGCTCTAACCATTGCACTCCACGAGTAGCCTGCCTGTTACGCGAATGCAGTATAAGCATAGGTAAATTGCTAGCTAGCATTAAACTTATCTTATAAAAAAACAATCAATCATAATCACTAGTTATAACTACTAATCCAGTTTAGCAGGCAATATTAACCAGGTGAAATTGTCATTTCTTGCGTTCATTGCACGCAGAGTCAGGGTATATGCAACAGTTTGGGCTGCCTGGCTCATTGCAAACTAATTTGCCAGAATTGTACATATTATGACATACATTGAAGGTTGTGCAATGTAACAAGAATATTTAGACTTAGGGATGCCACCCGTTAGATAAAATACTGAACGGTTCCGTATTTCACTGAAATAATAAACATTTTGTTTTCGAAATGATAGTTTCCGGATTCGATCATATTAATGACCAAAGGCTCGTATTGTGTTATGTTATAATTAAGTCTGATTTGATAGAGCAGTCTGACTGAGCAGCAGCAGGCCCGTAATCATTCATTCAAACAGCACTTTTGTGCGTTTTGCCAGCAGCTCTTCGCAAGCACAGCGCTGTTTATGACTTTAAGCCTATCAGCCTAATGGCTGGTGTAACCAATGTGAAATGGCTAGCTAGTTAGCTAGGTGTGCGCTAATACTGTTTCAAACGTCACTCGCTTTTAGATTTGGAGTAGTTATCCCCCTTGCGCTGCAAGGGCTTTTGTGGAGTGATGGGTAACGATGCTTTGAGTGTGGCTGTTGTCGATGTGTTCCTGGTTTGAGCCCAGGTAGGGGCGAGGAGAGGGACGGAAGCTATACTGTTACACTGGCAATACTATAGTGCCTATAAAAAATTTACACAGCTGTACATTTCAATGAAACATGGTGAAGCCCCAAAATTGCTCTCGCTAGAAGCATGTGTTTCAGACATAAGGAAGTGGATGGCTGCAAACGTTCTACTTTTAAACTCGGACAAAACAGAGATGCTTTTTCTAGGTCCCAAGAAACAAAGAGATCTTCTGTTGAATCTGACAACTAATCTTAATGGTTGTACAGTCGTCTCAAATAAAACTGTGAAGGACCTCGGCGTTACTCTGGACCCTGATCTCTCTTTTGAAGAACATATCAAGACTGTTTCAAGGACAGCTTTTTTCCATCTACGTAACATTGCAAAAATCAGAAACATTCTGTCCAAAAATGATGCAGAAAAATTAATCCATGCTTTTGTCACTTCTAGGTTAGACTACTACAATGCTCTACTTTCCGGCTACCCGGATAAAGCACTAAATAAACTTCAGTTAGTGCTAAATACGGCTGCTAGAATCCTGACTAGAACCCAAAAAATTGATCACATTACTCCAGTGCTAGCCTCCCTACACTGGCTTCCTGTCAAGGCAAGAGCTGATTTCAAGGTTTTACTGCTAACCTACAAAGCATTACATGGGCTTGCTCCTACCCATCTCTCTGATTTGGTCCTGCCGTACATACCTACACGTACGCTATGGTCACAAGACGCAGGCCTCCTAATTGTCCCTAGAATTTCTAAGCAAACAGCTGGAGGCAGGGCTATCTCCTATAGAGCTCCATTTTTATGGAATGGTCAGCCTACCCATGTGAGAGACTCAAACTCGGTCTCAACCTTTAAGTCTTTACTGAAGACTCGTCTCTTCAGTGGGTCATATGATTGAGTGTAGTCTGGTCCAGGAGTGTGAAGGTGAACGGAAAGGCTCTGGAGCAACGAACCGCCCTTGCTGTCTCTGCCTGGCCGGTTCCCCTCTTTCCACTGGGATTCTCTGCCTCTAACCCTATTACAGAGGCTGAGTCACTGGCTTACTAGGGCTCTTTCATACCGTCCCTAGGAGGGGTGCGTCACTTGAGTGGGTTGAGTCACTGATGTGATCTTCCTGTCTGGGTTGGCGGAGATCTTTGTGGGCTATACTTGGCCTTGTCTCAGGAGGATGGTAAGTTGGTGGTTGAAGATATCCCTCTAGTGGTGTGGGGGCTGTGCTTTGGTAAAGTGGGTGGGGTTATATCCTTCCTGTTTGGCCCTGTCCGGGGGTGTCCTCGGATGGGGCCACAGTGTCTCCTGACCCCTCCTGTCTCAGCCTCCAGTATTTATGCTGCAGTAGTTTGTGTCGGGGGCTAGGGTCAGTTTGTTATATCTGGAGTACTTCTCCTGTCCTATTGGGTGTCCTGTGTGAATTTAAGTGTGCTCTCTCTAATTCTCTCTTTCTTTCTCTCTCTCGGAGGACCTGAGCCCTAGGACCATGCCTCAGGACTACCTGACATGATGACTCCTTGCTGTCCCCAGTCCACCTGGCCGTGCTGCTGCTCCAGTTTCAACTGTTCTGCCTTATTATTATTGGACCATGCTGGTCATTTATGAACATTTGAACATCTTGGCCATGTTCTGTTATAATCTCCACACGGCACAGCCAGAAGAGGACTGGCCACCCCACATAGCCTGGTTCCTCTAGGTTTCTTCCTAGGTTTTGGCCTTTCTAGGGAGTTTTTCCTAGCCACCGTGCTTCTACACCTGCATTGCTTGCTGTTTGGGGTTTTAGGCTGGGTTTCTGTACAGCACTTTGAGATATCAGCTGATGTACGAAGGGCTACATGAATAAATTTGATTTGATTTGATATAACAACATCCAATAGTCAAAGGTATATGAAATACAAATGGTATAGAGAGAAATAGTCCTATAAATACTATATTAATTACAACCTAAAACCTCTTACCCTGGAATATTGAAGTCCCATGTTAAAAGGAACCACCAGCTTTCATATGTTCTCATGTTTTGAGCAAGGAACTTAAACGTTAGCTTTTTTACACGGCACATATTTTACATGGCACACATTTCTTTCTTCTCCAACACTTTGTTTTTGCATTATTTAAACCAAATTGAACATGTTTCATTATTTATTTGAGGCTAAATTGATTTTATTGATGTTTTATCTTAAGTCAAAATAAGTGTTAATTCAGTATTGTTGTAACTGTCATTATTACAAATGTAATAAAAAAAAATAAAAATAATAATAACAACAAAAAAATCGGCCGATTAATCGGTATTGGCTTTTTTGGTCCTCCAATAATCGGTATCGCCGTTGAAAAATCATAATCGGTCGACCTCTAGTTGATATCCTATGCTGGGTCGTGATTCCTTAAAGTTAACAGAAAAAGTATTTGAATTGTTTATTACCCTTTTCCACGGTGGCAGCCTCCTAAAATCAACATCCGGCCATTGCAAAACATAGGTATAAGCCCTGTACACGTTCTTGTGTAACCAACCAGGTATAGGTTAAGTTTCCGTGTGGCCTTTGAGTCGTGTTAGTTTAAACAGCGCTACTCCCAAACGTTTGCCCCCTGTTCTATTGATTTCAGCGTGATATCGAACAAATTATTATTTACAAGACGACCTAACCCGGCCAAACCCGGACGACGCTGGGCCATACTGTACATACTGTCCACATATTTTTTTTTACCTTTATTTAACTAGGCAAGTCAGTTAAGAACAAATTCTTATTTTCAATGATGGTCTAGGAACAGTGGGTTAACTGCCTGTTCTGGGGCAGAACGACAGATTTGTACCTTGTCAGCTGGGGGGTTTGAACTTGCAACCTTCCAGTTATTAGTCCACCACTTACTTACAAGGAGGGAGTTCTGCAACTTTTGGTAATAGAAACTGTTCACGTAGATGCTTTAGTTCGTCGTGATTGTCCAGATATGTGGCTACTTCATTCGATGTCTGGCTGCATCCCAGCAGAGTAGAGACACGCTCCAGAATCTTGCGCGGAGAGTTGACGTCAAATGGGTCCATTACTGAAGTTGAAAAAAGGAAAATGATTTAGAGTAATATGCAATTTACAAATAGTTCTCAAACAAATCTAGTCCTACAGTATGTATATTATCGACACAGGCTATATACCCACCTCAAATATTTTGACAAGTTGGCTAAATTACATTTACGCACTCACGAAACCACTGCCTGCATTCCAAAGTTCAATACATTCAACTATGACAATTCAAAGTGGAGAAACAATGAAATAATTAGGTAATTACCAGATAAAGCAAGTATTTCCTCATTTCAATTGAATATATCCCAGTCTCTTTCACCAGTTTGAGAGTTAAAATGGAAACATTCACAAGTGCTCTTCACCCCTCTGTAAATATCCGAAGTTAGCTAATCATTGACCTCAAAGATAAACTCACCGGTGAGGTTGACTTCATTAATTCCTGTCTAGGGTACTACATGTCATTTTCTAGCTTTATTATCGATACTGTAAACAATATGGGTGAAGAAGAAGCACTATGTAGATCTACTTCCTTTATAGACTGTCGTGTTATTTTTCATTACAACCAATAATGTTGTTCCTACTTTCGATTGGGCAGAGGTACGTGGTGACGGGAGGTCATTGAGGCGGGAAGAACACCGTTGCTTGTATTGTATCTAATTGGTTGAAAGACCACGAGTCAGCATGTCAGTAATAATGTTTAATAATAATGAAATGGCTATCACAACGTCTGAAATTAAATTAATAATATCCTAAGTGCAGCCACAACGAGAAGTGCATTTACCCTATGCCTGTCATCACAATCTTAGTGATTATATTTCTATTGCAAAAATCCTTATAGGCCGACTGGAGTCTTCTTGTTCCATCCAGATCAGCGCGATTGAATCATGTTCGCGCCACCGGACAGGCGCACTCTGTCAATAAATAAATAAAATGACTTTCAATTACTCACCAAGTGTTGTTTTGTAGAAGGACGATGCGGCTGTTGTTGTGGTTCAGTGCAAACGAGTCGTAATCTTCTGGACATCCAGGGCCTTGGTTCTGTCTGCGTGTATGGACAAGGCAGTCGAGGATTTAACCCAGTATTTCATTCTGTATATCATGATGCGTGTACTTAGCATTTCTAGTACTATCTGAGATTTTCTGTGAAACTGTTTTTGTCGAATTTGCCTATGACCTGTAAAAGTTCAAGGAAGTTTCCCTGGTTGACAGCCATGTGATATACTCTCTGTTCTCTCGGGCTAGTTTCGAATGTCCATCACTTAGAGCATTGCATATTGTTGAGCCAGACTCTTTCTGAATAGTCCACTCATTCCACGCTGTCATTGCATATTTATGCTCCACACTAGCATCGTGTGTCAGGAACGAACTTGTCCCCTTCGTCCAGTTTTTCTGGTAGCCATCGTGGGTAAATGCCGCCTTCTCTCCACCATGGTTTCCTGGACGTTGAAAGTGGCGGCATGCAAAGCAGAAAGCACGGTCCTTTGAAATAGAATATTCCAGCCATGTGTAATCCTCGTACCATCTACGATTGAAGTAGCGATCCTGCTGTCCAACTTGTGTGGCTGGATAACGCCGAAGAAGAGGGCGCCTTGGTTCTTCAACAGGTGACTGGTTTAAATTAGAGGGAGCGGTGGCCAGCAGCGACGAACTGCTCTCTCTCTCTCTCCTCTCTCTCTCTTTCTTCTTCTTCATTGGGCCCCTCGGAGACAGGGTCTGGATTTTCATTTTCTACCCGCACTCTTCTCTTGATCAGAAAACGGTCCATCGCAACGGGGCGACTGGCTAGCTAGAAGTTAGCTCACATAACGTAGACTAACGTGCGCGAGCGGATAGAGAATGGAGTCAATAAAGTGATCCACCTTTCTTGCAAGTTTACAATAGACAACACAATGCTTAATATTCCTACTTATTAGTGTACCATGGTATTCCATGGAAAGCTGGTGGAAGTCTCCTGATGGTGCCTATTTAACCTGTCAGTCTATAGGAGTTGAGTGTTACCCATCTTAATTCACAGTGGACATTTCCTCTGCCAGTCCTAATTAGTTAATGAATAGAAGGAATCAGCACTGAGCCTACAGGGAGCTAGCTGCATTATCAATTTAGAGAGAGGAGTTTCAGCATGAAGACAAGACAACGTTACTATATTGAATAATATCTCAACTCCAATCTTCACCACATTTCCCTAGCCCTTATCCATCTTTAAGATTACCACTGACATACAGTACCAGAGGAGAACATTTACATCATACAGTAGCTATGTTGAAAGAGCTGATTTTCAAATTCATGGGCAGGAAACATATAGATGTAACCCAGACTTAATCTATACTGATTTAGCTATTCAGAAGCAAAATACTAATAAAAAGATTTCAACAAAAAATAAACACAAAATATTAAATATTTACTAAATGTACAGGAGCTCTTTGCCTCGGCGACCTCACAGCGCCATGTCAAAATGTGCAGAACGGCATGAGATTAGCTATAAAACTGCAAAGGTTTCTCTCTGCCTCATGGCCTTGCGCTACACCACTGCATGCATCCCAATGGTAGACCGCCTCAAACAAATCATCCCCTTCAATGCTGCAGACAGCAGGAGTTGATCCTTGGCTTAACAGTGTCATAGCAAATAACCAGTCTTCCGTTAAGTCACCAGTCATAAAGGGAGGTCGAACACAAACCATTCAAAGCGTCATAATAAGCCGTTGCATATTTCTTTCACTTCTGCATATCATAAACGGCACATTTTGGACGTTTAGTTTTGCTTTAGGAGGGATATCTGTCTGACAATTACATTTAAAAAGTCTCATGTACGAAGTAGCCAATTCTGAAGAAGGAGAGGTTGAGCAAGAAGTTGGTTCCATCCCACCTTAATTCCTTGTAAATAGCGCACTACTTTTGACCAGAGCCATATGGGCCCTCATCAAAAGTAGTGAACTGCATAGGGAATAGGTTGTTTGTTGTAGTATACAATGGAGCTGTCCCAGAGGTAACCTTGCTGCTTTTTTTTCTTTTTTCGCTACAAACAAAACGGCTCTTCTTCAAACAAGCCCAAGCATCTCACATTGTAACAATATCTAAACTCACCATACACATGTATTGATCCTTTATCTATACATCTTCACAATACAATTGAAAGTAAATCTTGTACTTTTTTTTTTTAGAGCGCATCCACTCTTCTCTATCTCCCCCACTCCATTGCCGTCTACTCACACAGATAACTGTATTTTGTTTCAATGTCGGCTATATTTTGAAGGTCTTGGATAGCTTGTACTGTAGGTTGGGATCTGACAAGTGCTGACCTCCATGGTTTTAATGGACTCTTCTGTGGCTCATTTGTAAGAAGAGGGGAGCTCTCTGCTGCTGCCTCTGCTTTGTGCTGGGACAGGTCTCCAGGGCCCTCTTCTTCAGAAACATGGAGGACAACACATCTTTATGGGCTACATGACCTCTTTACTGAGCACTATTGACTGGTTGTCAGCTAGCCTTCTAGACAATGGTGCGGGAATTGGTCTCTCTTATTGTGTTTTGTCCTCTCCTTTTCATCTTCTCTCTCTCGCTATCTTTCACTCTCTCTCTCAATTCAATTCAAGGGCTTTATTGACATGTTACCATTGCCAAAGCAAGTGAAATAGATATTAAACAAAAGTGAAATAAACACTAAAAATGAACAGTAAACATTACACTCACAGAAGTTCCAAAAGGAATAAAGACATTTCAAATGTCGTATTATGTCAATATACAATGTTGTAGCGATGTGCAAATAGTTAAAAGTACAAAAGAGAAAATAAATAAACATAAATATGGGTATTTACAATGGTGTTTGTTCTTCACTGGTTGCCCTTTTCTTGTGGTGACAGGTCACAAATATTGCTGCTGTGATGGCACACTGTGGTATTTCACCCAGTAGTGAAATACTGGGTGAAATCTCTCTCTCTCTCTCTCTCTCTCTCTCTCTCTCTCTCTCTCTCTCTCTCTCTCTGTGTTTCTGTGTACATGAAAAGAAAGCCCTGTAGGGGGCAGCGAAGTACCACACACTATTCATTTGGATGAACATGATCATAAGGAATCTAAAATATCACATAAGCCAAGCCAGGACAAGGGAGTGGAAATTCATCTTAGGGTGAGGATACGCTGCAAGTCTAGAGAAGCTGGGTACATTAGCCTTCCACAAGAGCGTCTGGTTGTGTGTTGGATGTCATTTCTAATTTCAGTACTTCATCTCTGTGATTGCCCAGGAGGGGGTGGAGAAGGCCCTTGCACTCTGGACCTGTCTGTCTTCTGACTGAGACTGTACTGTAAGCTCCACTGGTGTGGCTCTGGCTCCACCAGTGTAGTATAAGACAGTTAGCAAGGCAGGCAGCAGCTGCTTCTGTTCATCCACTATGCCAGGGGACTGGAACACTCAGCTAGCTAACTCCCTCCTAGGACACTGACCTCCTTTGTGGTGCTCGATTGAAATTCAGGAGCCTGCCCCCGTACCCGTACCCCAGGCCCAACACAAGTCTGTAAACAATCAGGGGCATATGGGTGAGGAATGACAATCTCTGAAAACTGAAAGATGGGATGAGATGGGATCCCTGGCTGTGATCCCACTCTGAGGGTGTCTCAAGGGGAGTGGGATATGCAAAGAACACATTTCCATGTCCACACACTCGTACAGGTTATCCACTTGTGCATGCAGTGAAACAGGACAAATATAAGCACCCCCTATTTGACATTTGACACACACACACACATTGCATGGACATACAGTGAATGGTTTTGCAATTACAATACATTATTACATCCATATTAGGTGGGTGTATTTTATCTGTGTTGTTAGGCTGCCCCTGGCCAGCATATTCCATATTTGAAAAAGGGCATGGAGAGTGGGGCTGCCACAGTCTAATAGAGAGAATGGAGGGACCATTCGTTCTGCATCTCCTCAGGGGAAACCAAACCAGAGAGATCAGACAGTGGCTGAATCACTACAGTTTAAGATTTGGCAGGCACAGTGGTGGGACTTGACTGAGAGGAGACGAAAGGAGAGGAAACAAATTATTACTTTTAACGGACTAAAGAGGGTTTCATATTCATAGAGAAGAGAAGAAGCCCGTTGTCACTCAGATTGCTGGACTAAATCAGAGTTTCCCGAACTTAGTCCTAGGTCGTTTTCATTGTCCCCTGTTCATGTTTTTTTGGGGGGGGAGGGGCAAAGCCGAGTTTAGACAGTGGTGGAAAAAGTACTCAAAAGTCATACTTGAGTAAAAGTAAGGTTACCTTAATAGAAAAGTGAAAGTCACCTAGTAAAATGCTACTTGAGTAAAAGTCTAAACGTATTTGGTTTTAAGTATACTTAAGTATCAAAAGTAAATGGAATTTCTAAAAATGTACTTAAGTATCTAAAGTAAAAGTATTAATAATTTCAAATCGCTTATATTATGCAAAACAGACATCACAATTTTCTTGTTTTTCATTTATTTACAGATAGCCAGGGGCACACAACAACACTAATTTAATTGACAAGCAAAGCATGTGTTTAGTGAGTCCGCCAGACCAGAGGCAGTTGGGATGACCAGGGATGTTGTCTTGCTTGATAAGTGTGTGAATTGCACCATTTTCCTGTCAAAATGTAACAAGTACATTTGGGTGTCTGGGAAAATGTATGGAGTAAAAAGTACATTATTTTCTTTAGGAATGTAGTGAAGTAAATGTAAAAGTTGTTGAAAATATAAATAGTAAAGTAAAGTACAGATATCCCAAAAACGACTTAAGTAGTAGTTTTACTTAAGTACTCCACACGACTGAGTTTAGGAAACCCTGGACTAAATGGATTACTCTTCTGGAACACGTTATCCCTTTAAAAGTGCTGAGTTTTGTGTACCTCAATATTCTAAGAATTGTCAGTAATCTTACCGACAATTCTTAGAATACACTACTGTAGATTAATTTGAAGAGATATGCATGTATGCAATTCCCTACTGTGAATTAAATTATAGTCTCTCTCTCTCTCTCTCTCTCTCTCTCTCTCTCTCTCTCTCTCTCTCTCTCTCTCTCTCTCTCACGAGAAACATCGTCACGTTTACAAATGAGAGGACAGGCTATGTAATGTAGACCCTCAGTGTTGAAAAGTGATAGAAACATTATCTCCCTGTACGGATAGCTCTACCTCCCTCCCGCCTTCCTCCCCTCCTACCTTTTCTATCTCTCGCACGCTTTCACAGTGTCCTCCACTCGCTCACATACAGCTGGGAAGAGGTAAAGGTAAAACGCGAAGGTTTGCGTGACAAACGAAGTGGCTTTCTACAGTTGACATTTCTCAACGTTATAACCGGACCAGGACGTGAGTGAATGAAGTGCTGCGGCCAGTTTTAGATCCGCAACGATGTCTGACTTTATTTTAGCTTTTTTGACCATATCGGGATTATTTCAAATTGCTAAAATGCTGACAACTGCGGATGCAGATCAAGGTAAAAACAAGTTCATGTTGTGCTATTACTGTCGAAAAGCCATCTATTCGTATCATATCATCATCACATCACAATCATAGATTTCCAAAATAATTTTATGACCTTGTCCTTGGCTTTTTGTCACGTAGGCCTGTGTGTTATGTTGTTTAGCAAGGCTTGTTACAAATATCTGAATTACAAATCTCTGAATTAAGTGTGTGATGTGCACTGTCGCTAATAATGCGAATTCTGATGGAAGTTTTTGTATGCCATTATTATAGATAACATGCACGATGCAGAAGATGAACAGAAGTCTGCTCTATTCATCCTGTGATTTAACCCAAATAACATGATTATTTGATATTGTATAATTGAGCATTAGGTAGGCTACCACTTTCCTTTTGTTGTTTTAACTTTATAGCCCACCCACATTAAACATTTTGTTGCAAAGCCGTAACAACACGGGGTTGTTCAAATAGATGTATAACAGATGGGAATGAATTCATAATTGATTGATAATGTTTCGGGCTATATGCAGTTGAAAATGTATCAAAGAAAAAAACAATCACGCAAGAAAAACAAAGGTATCAAATACTCAAATACATGTATATCTGCTCAACATCAGTATGTCAACTAAGCTACTGGCTACTGGTTAAATGAAATCCATCTGGTCAGCTTGTTCATTACATGCTCATCTGTTTAGCCTGCCTGACCAATATAAACCTCTGAAATATGGGCTAGGCTACTGCGGGAAGAAGACCTTACATCCAATAAACACTAGATTGACCTTAAATGACCAACATCATTACAGTTTATCCACAATCAACAGTTTTATAAAGGTAATCCAATATTGACACCCCATTGCTGCCTTAGCAAATACAAATAGCATCTTAATGATAGAGAATATGGAGTAAACGTACTCAGACAGAGATAGATGTGTTCGTTGTATACATGTTTTTAATGGTTGGCAGAGGTGATACCACAGATTGTTTTTAAATGGTATGGCAAAAAAAAAAAACTGTGACCTGGTCAGGTAAAACTCTGGGTACTATTCGTAGGCTGTGACCAAATATTATTATTATAGATCGCTTCCCTTATCATCTGTGCTATGACTATAGGGTTGGGTTTTTTCTTGTCGGGTTATGTGAATTGGAAACACTCCTGGCCTAAGGTGGATCAAACCCGTTCTAACTACCACAAACAAGCCTTGTTGTTTTTCATTCTGAATCTGATATCTAAAGAGCCAGAGACAAACAACTTACATTGGACAACAAGGGCCAGTGACACGAAATCTCACAACAAAATGTGGAAAAAGTCAAGGGTGTGAATACTTTCTGAAGGCACGAGTACTCTGTAGTTTACTATAGCAGGGCTGTGTTATGCAAAAAAAATGTCACAATGTCTTTAAATGTTAATTTCGCTCTACACACACAATGTTAATCAGTAGACTTTGAAAAATAAATATTTAAATTAAAAAATATTGTAATTTGATGTCATAAAACCTTTTATTTGTTCATCTGATTACAGTGCTCTTCTGCAATGATCCATTCTGTAAGCTTTATTTAAGGCATGGTTCCATGTAACACTATACATGGTAGACTTTGTAACAAGGCAGGGAGGGTTACATTGAACACAATTCTTTATGTCATAAGTCATAAGTCATCATTTTGGGGCGGCAGGGTAGCCTAATGGTTAGAGATTTGGACTAGTAACCGTAAAGGTTGCGAGTTCAAGTCCCCCAGCTGATAAGGTACAAATCTGTCATTCTGCCCATGAACAGGCAGTTAACCCACTGTTCCTAGGTTGTGAAAATAAGAATTAGTTCGTAACTGACTTGTCTAGTTAAATAAAGGTGAAAAAAATAAAACCTCTGGCCCACCAAAGGTTGGTGTTCACTGTAGGAATTGATTGACTTTCAAATTCATTCATTAAATCAACTACTTTCAACATTTTAATTGAAAATAATATCCCCCATTTGTATTTCACTCTATTCTAACCAAACCTGCATTACCAGTTCATAACAGTAGGTGTCACTATGCTCTAGATATAAAAAAAAAAGCCGATGTCATGATGCCTGCTTGTCTCTGTATTTGTGAAAGTTATGGTGGTGCTAGACATACGGTTGAAGTCGGAAGTTTACATGCACTTAGGTTGGAGTCATTAAAACTTGTTTTTCAACCTCCACAAATTTCTTGTTAACAAACTATAGTTTTGGCAAGTCAGTTAGGACATCTACTTTGTGCATGACACAAGTCATTTTTCCAACAATTGTTTACAGACAGATTATTTCACTTATAATTCACTGTATCACAATTCCAGTGGGTCAGAAGGTTACAACACTAAGTTGACTGTGCCTTTAAACAGCTTTGAAAATTCCAGAAAATTATGTCATGGCATTAGAAGCTTCTGATAGGCTAATTGACATCATTTGACTCAATTGGAGGTGTACCTGTGGATGTTTTTCAAGGCCTACCTTCAAACTCACTGCCTCTTTGCTTGACATCATGGGAAAATCAAAAGAAGTCAGCCAAGACCTCAGAAAAAAAGTTGTAGACCTCCACAAGTCTGGTTCATCCTTGGGAGCAATTTCTTAACGCCCGAAGGTACCACGTTCATCTGTACAAACAATAATACGCAAGTATAAACACCATGGGACCACACAGCCGTCATACCGCTCAGGAAGGAGACGCGTTGTGTTTCCTAGAGATGAACGTACTTTGGTGCGAGAATTGCAAATCAATCCCAGAACAAAAGCAAAGGACCTTGTGAAGATGGTGGAGGAAACAGTTACAAAGTATCTATATCCACAGTAAAACGAGTCCTATATCGACATAACCTGAAAGGCATGAGGATGGAAATTATGTGGATATATTGAAGCAACATCTCAAGACATCAGTCAGGAAGTTAAAGCTTGGTCGCAAATGGGTCTTCCAAGTAGAAATAACCCCAAGTATACTTCCAAAGTTGTGGTAAAATGGCTTAAGGACAACAAAGTCAAGGTATTTGAGTGGCCACCACAAAGCCCTGACCTCAATCCTATAGAAGATTTGTGGGCAGAACTGAAAAAGCATGTGTGTTCAAAGAGGCCTACATACCTGACTCAGTTACACCAGCTCTGTCAGGAGGAATGGGCAAAAATCCACCCAACTTATTATGGGAAGCTTGTGGAAGGCTACCCGAAACGTTTGACCCAAGTTAAACCATTTAAAGGCAATGCTACCAAATACTAATTGAGTGTATGTAAACTTCTGAATGTGATGAAAGAAATAAAAGCTGAAAGAAATCATTCTCTCCACTATTATTCTGACATTTCACGCTTAAAATAAAGTGGTGATCCTAACACAGAACCCAAACCGGCTGCGCATGCGCTATCGTGCATAAATGTATTTTGCCCCCCCACACCAAACACGATCACGACACGCAGGTTAAAATATCAAAACAAACTCTGAACCAATGACATTAATTTGGGGACAGGTCAAAAAGCATTAAACATGTATGTCAATTCAGCTAGTTAGCTTGCACTTGCTAGCTAACGTTAATTTGTACTATTTAGCTAACTTGCTGTTGCTAGCTAATTTGTCCTGGGATATAAACATTGAGTTGTTATTTTACCTGAAATGCACAAGGGCCTCTACTCCGACAATTAATCCACACATAAAACGGCCAACCGAATTGTTTCTAGTCATCTCTCCTCCTTCCGGGCTTTTTCATCGTTTAACTTATATGGTGATCGCATCTAAACTTTCATTGTATTACCACGACTACCGGCAAAACAGTTAATCTTTCAGTCACCCACGTGGGTATAACCAATGAGGAGATGGCACGTGGGTACCTGCTACTATAAACCAATGAGGAGATGGCACGTGGGTACCTGCTTCTATAAACCAGTGAGGAGGTGGAAGAGGCAGGACTTTCAGCGTGATCTGCGTCAGAAATAGGAATGAGTTCTATTTTAGCCCTTGGCGTCGCAGATGCTCGTTGGCGCGTGCGAGCAGTGTGGGTGCAATAATTGAATAACATGTATTTCTAAATTTATTTTGCAACACTCACGCACGCGACGTGTCCGGTCTGGTCAGCATGTAACTGACCTAAGACTCCCTGTCTAGGATTAAATGTCAGGATTTGTGAAAAACTGAGTTTAAATGTGTTTGGCTAAGTTGTATGTAAACTTCCGACTTCAGCTGTACCTTGTTTTCCATGAAAATGTGTGTTTATTCTATTATGAGGCAGGAAACCAGGCAGGCAGAAAAGGAGAGTTTCCACGAGATAACACAGCCACAAAGTCTGATCCCACAGACCAGAGAGGAGCGTGAGTAAAGAATGAAACCAAGTCAAATCAAATCCAATTTTATTGGTCGCACCCACATATTTAGCAGATGCTATTGTGGGTGTAGCGAAATGCTTTTGTTCCTAGCTCCAGCAGTGCAGTAATATCTAAAAATTCACAACAATACACACAGATCTAAAAGTGGAATTAAGAAATATATAAATATTAGGACAAGCAATTTCGGGGTTCAGAGAATAAAAATATATACAGTACCAGTCAAAAGTTCAATAAAAGTGTTAAACAAACCAAAATGTATTTTATATTCTTCAAAGTAGCCACCCTTTGCCTTGATGACAGCTTTGCACACTCTTGGCATTCTCTCAACCAGCTTAATGAGGAATGCTTTTCCAACTGTCTTTTAAAGGAGTTCCCACATATGCTGAGCACTTGTTGGCTGCTTTTCCTTCCCTCTGCGTTCCAACTCATCCCAAACCATCTCATTTGGGTTGAGGTCGGGTGATTGTGGAGGTCAGATCATCTGATGCAGCACCCCATCACTCTCCTTCTGGGTCAAATAGCCCTTACACAGCCTGAAAGTGTGTTTTGGGTCATTGTCCTGTTAAAAACCAAATGATAGTCCCACTAAGCCCAAACCAGATGGGATGGCATATTGCTGCAGAATGCTGTGGTAGCCATGCTGGTTAAGGGTGCCTTGAATTCTAAATAAATCATTGACAGTGTCACCAGCAAAGCACCCCCACAGCATCACACCTCCTCCTCCATGCGTCACAGTGGGAACCACACATGCGGAGATCATCCGTTCACCTACTCAAATTTGGACTCATCAGACCAAAGAACAGATTTCCACCGGTCTAATATCCATTGCTCGTATTTCTTGGCCAAGCAGGTCTCTTCTTCTTATTGGTGTCCTTTAGCAGCAATTTGACCATGAAGGTCTGATTCCGACAGTCTCCTCTGAACAGCTGATGTTGAGATGTGTCTGTTACCTGAACTCTGTGAAGCCTTTATTTGGGCTGCAATCTGAGGTGCAGTTAACTCTAATTAATTTATCCTTTGCAGCAGAGGTACCTCTGGGTCTTCCTTTCCTGTGGTGGTCCTCATGACAGCCAGTTTCATCATAGCGCTTGATAATTTTTGCAACTGCATTTGAAGAAACTTTAAAAGTTCTTGACATTTTCTGTACTGACTGATCTTCATGTCTTAAAGTAATGATGGACTGTCGTTTCTCTTTACTATTTTGAGCTGTTCTTGCCATAATATGGACTTGGTCTTTTACCAAAGAGGGCTATCTTCAGTATACCACCCCTACCTTGTCACAACACAACTGGTTGGCTCAAACACATTAAGAAGGAAAGAAATTCCACAAATGTACTTTTAACAAGACACGCCTGTTCATTGAAATGCATTCCAGGTGACTACCTCATAAAGCAGAGAGAATGCCAAGTGTGCAAAGCTGTCATCAAGACAATGGTTGGCTACTTTGAAGAGTCTCAAATAAATTAAATATATTCAGATTTATTTAAAACTTTTTTGGTTACTATATGATTCCATAGGTGTTATTTCATCATTTTTATGTCTTCACTATTATTCTACAATGTTCAAAATAGTAAAAATAAAGAAAAACCCTGGAATTAGTAGGTGTGTCCAAACAAAACACTGGTACTGTATATGATGGGATGTACAGACAATATAGACATTATGGACAGTATGTGGATAAAATATTTAGTATATCTGTAGAATACGTAGGACAGAATATATACAGCAATAGTTGAATAGTATTTTTAAAAAAATGTAACCTTAATTTAACTAGGTAAGTCAGTTGAGAACAAATTATTATTTACAATGACGGCCTACCAAAAGGCGGGGACGGGGGCTGGGATTAAAAATAAATAAAATATAAATATAGTACAAAACACACATCACGACAAGAGAGACAACACAATACTACATAAAGAGAGACCTAAGACAACAACATAGCAAGGCAGCAACACATGACAACACATTATGGTAGCAACACAACATGGTAGCAGCACAAAACATGGTACGAACATTATTGGTCACAGACAACAGCACAAAGGGCAAGAAGGTAGAGACAACAATACATCACGCCAAGCAGCAACAACTGTCAGAAAGAGTGTTCATGATTGAGTCTTTCAATGAAGAGATTGAGATGAAACTGTCACGTTTGAGTGTTTGTTGCAGCTTGTTCCATTCGCTAGCTGCATCGAACTGAAAAGATGAGTAACCCAGGGATGTGTGTGCTTTGGGGACCTATAACAGAATGTGACTGGCAGAATGGGTGTTGTATGTGGAGGATGAGGGCTGCAGTAGATATCTCAGATAGGAGGGAGTGAGGCATAAGAGGGTTTTATAAATAAGCATCAACCAGTGGGACTTGCGACGGATATACAGAGATGACCAGTTTACAGAGGAGTATAGAGTGCATTGATGTGTCCTATAAGGAGCATTGGTGGAAGATCTGATGGCCGGATGGACGGAAGAACATCTAGCTGGGGTGAGGTGCTATGTCAACTTGTCCAATAACTTGCCTGCTTTCTTTTCCATTGCAAAAATGTTTTCTATGACATAAACTAATGAATATGTCTGGTAAACGTGTTTGGTGAAAGTGGTGTGGCGGCGCAACACCAGATTGCTCTGGTGGCTGTGGTACATTACCTAATTCAGTGTACAGTGACGGTGCACGGCTGCATTTTGAGCCTCCACATTTTCAAGTGTGTAATAGTACATCATGCCACACATTGGCAGCACTATCTTTGCATCTCCTTCATGGTTAAGTGGAAGGAATCTTTTTGTGCTCATCATCCCAACAGACCAGTTGGCCCAATCCAATGCAGCTTGACCAATGGAATGTCACAGCTCAGAATCTTGCAAATGGCACCCTATTCCCTACACACTGCACTACTTTTGCCCAGGGCCCACGTATGGAATAGGGTGCCATTTGGGACGAAGCCCCAATAATAACTTTTCTTCCAAGGACTCAGATATGAATTGAGGCACCGTATCCTCCAGAGAAATAGCAGTGGAGACTTTAGCCTATTAAATATTACTGTACCTCCTCTCTCCCCGATGAGGGTTGAAGCAAAGCCTGACTATAGGACTGTGTGTGTCTAAACTAGGAGGAATTCAAGGATCTCTCCTCTACAAAGGTTAAATGGTGAAATAATTTTTTTCTGACCTGCTTTTTCTGATATGCTGAGAGGTGACACTTTAAAATGAATCACAGAATGAATGTTTGTCTTGGAGGTCAGTTCCTGATAATTTGAAGGAAAAGGGGGTATAGGATAATTCATTGCACATTTGGGAAATTGTGTAAAGTAACTAAAATAGCTATATATATTATATATCCTTTATTAATATACTCTTACTTCTAAAAGACAAGTTGTGACATACATTTACATTATACCATTACTGTTACATATTTAACCCTCAAGCTAGCCCTATATTTTACATACATCAATTACCAACTGGGGTCATTTTGACCCCAAGAATAAACTTTTGGAAAAAGCAACAATCATCACAAAATATCAACTCATTTCTTATAAAAACATCATTAGACATGTAATTAATGTTATCTGAAATATATATTTTTTACCAAAACAGACTTATTTTAGCCAAATTACATTTAATTAGCATATTCTTTAGAAAATGCACAGCTGTTTTCCAATGTGCAATACACAATAGTACTAAAAAAAACATATTTACCATCCTTTGATTAGATTATCATTTAATTTTCAGAATCTTAAAGTAAATATTTATTTTATAATATTTATGTGGTACCACATAAACAACTGCCATTTAAAGGGGCAGTTGAACAACATTTAAAATATACAGAAGTTTACTGACAAAAAGTGATTAAATTCACTTTAAAAAAAGTGGTCCTGGGAGACATTGACCAAAAAATTGCTTCGTTATTTAAATGTAACTTACCCCACAGTCAGCATTAGAATTGCTGTTATTGAAACAATGCTGGTACAGCCTATGACAGGATGTTTCAAAAATATATAGAATATTGGAGGATATAATAGGAATTCTGGTATTTATCAAACATTTTCGGTATAATATTTTTTTCTTCTGATAATACAAAACAACACAGCATTAATGCTGCTTTTCAACTGTAACACCAGTGTGACACTAGTGTATACACCATCATGTTATACCAGGGAAATTGTGTTTCCATAGCTAGGGCTGACAGTGAGGACTTATGAAGGGCAGAATCAACAACCGCTGCATCAAAACAGTTGCTTTGAGAGAAGGTGTTAAAGTTCACAGTCAGCCGTTGTTATGTAAATGCGAGGTGAAAAGTACCAGTGGCCTGGCTTTGGTCCCAGGTAAGGGCAGGTCTGCCGGAGCCATGGCCCACACTCCTAGAAAAAAAAGGTTCTGGATAGAACCAAAAAGGGTTCCATGCTTGCTTCACATATGGCACCCCTTAAGGTTCTATATAACACCAAAATTGGTTCCTATATATGAAGCAAGAAATAGAACCCTTCTCTTTGTTTAGTTATAAGAGTGCAGTGAGACACAGGTGCTGGCCAGCATGGAAACAGGAATGTTTTTGCCTTTTGGGTAAAACACTGGGCTAAAACCTGTGTGACAAATGTACACATACGGAGTGCATTAAGGGTAGCTGGCTTCTGTATTACAGTTTTACCAAGTATGCATACCACTGACATACCTTTATGAGCTGTACTGACTGCAACTAAGCACATATCTGAGGTCATTTAGATTTTGTACATGGCCAATCAATCAATAAATAAAATGTATTTATAAAGCCCTTTTTACATCAACAGATGTCACAAAGTGCTATACGGAAACCCAGCCTAAAATCCCAAACAGCAAGCAATGCAGATGTACAGTAGAAGCACGGTGGCTAGGAAAAACTCCCTAGAAAGGCCGGAACCTAGGAAGACGCCTAGAGAGGAACCAGGCTCTGAAGGGTGTCCAGTCCTCTTCTGGCTGTGCTCGGGTGGAGATGGTCCAATGCCAGATTGTTCTTCAAGATGTTCAAACGTACATAGATCCTTCACTCAGTCTGGAGATCTGGTTATACAGTTATATTCATAGGAGAGTACATTAAGGTTCTCCATCTCTGCAGGTGATCTGTCTATCTAGAGAAAAGAAACAAACTGGTGATTTTGGTTTTGTACACAGATACATGGTATAGAAAAGTACAATCTTAGGTGAGTATATCTCAGGCAGGTACATATGATCTGTCTATTTTATTTAACTAGGCAAGTCAGTTAAGAACAATTCTTATTTTCAATGACAGCCTAAGAACAGTGGGTTAACCTGCCTGTTCAGGGGCAGAAGGATAGATTTGTACTTTGTCAGCTTGGGGATTTGAACTTGCAACCTTTCGGTTACTAGTCCAACGCTCTAACCACTAGGCTACCCTGGCCAAGATCACTGATACAGGTCCCACTTTACCCTCTGGGGGTATGGATAACTTGTAATTATGTCTCCAGAGAAAACTAGATTTAAATAAAGGTGCTATTAAAAAAATTACTATAGGCAGAATTGGGTGTTTTTGGCTGGGGTCTAAAATACCCTAAAGGACATGAAATTTAAAAAATCTAAATTGATACCGAAACACTAAGCTATAATTTAGATTTGTTGGGAACAAGTTGATTGACAAAGTCATTGCAACATGTGGAACAATTGAATAAACCACCTTTGGGCTATGATCAAAAATATGCCTCTGGGGTCAAAATGACCTAGATGGTAGCTTGAAGGTTAAATACTTGTTTGATGCAATTGTAGGACAGTATAATACTGTTTTTGTGTGACCTTTTGACCTTATGGTGCTATAACCTTATGGTGTTATGACCTTGTGGTGCTATGTTTATGACTTTATGACCTTATGACCTATTCTCAAACAGTACTTCAGACTTTGCAATGTCTAGACTCCTCTAGCAGGTGTCATCGTCGATCTGACTTTAGTTAATATTTAGCAACAACAAAAATGAAGTAATCACAGTTATAGAAGGGTAAAAGAGGGTAAACATTGATGATGTTGTGTTTCATCCCATATCTAATTATTCTCCAAGTGGGTTGCTCTGTTCCCCAGTCAGACTGTAATAAATCATCACTGCATCACAATATATTCTCGTGCTTAATAGCGGCATCCTGTGTGTGTGTGTGTGCGTGCGTGTTCTGGATTTCATGTATGCGTGTGGGCCATCTCCACTGCACAAACACAAAATATAATTTCTTTGAATTGTACCTCTTTATATGAAAAGTCATTCCTGACGGACCCCTTAAAAGTCTGTACTGTGCTTCTGCATGGGCACACATTCTCCCGAGTGCCCGGAGTGAAATAGAAGGAAAAAAGATGAGGGAGAGTGAGAGAGGGATATAGACAGAGAGAGAGAGAGAAAGAGAGAGCGCGAGAGAGAGCGAGCAGTAAGCTTAGGTTGCATCAGGTTGCAATGAATTAAGCCCACATTTCTTTGTAACACTACAATGTACATTTGCTCTGTAATGCACCATCCCTGAATCCATAGTTAGAAAAGGGGATATTTCATCGTTCCTTTGTTTGAAAATGGATAACAACCATCTCACTAGGAGAAGTTGATACTGTATCCTCCTTGTCCTTGAAATGGTAATTAGCCTACTTAAATGTGTTGAGATAATGAACTCTGAAACCTAGATATTCACAACAACACCCCAGATCAGTATTCCATTTATGTCGTCAATCACCAGGATTCTTCTTTAATTTGCTGCTAAGTGGTCTTTATCCTTACTGCCTCTCTGTCTCTCCTCTGCATTAATAAAATAAAGTTAAGGTACAGAGTGCAGACCGAGCACCGCCACTCAAATAAGCAGGGAGAACCTATTGCTCAAATAAGCAGGGAGAACCTACTGCTCAAATAAGCAGGGAGAACCTACTGCTCAAATAAGCAGGGAGAACCTACTGCTCAAATAAGCAGGGAGAACCTACTGCTCAAATAAGCAGGGAGAACCTACTGCTCAAATGAGCAGGGAAAACCTACTGCTCAAATGAGCAGGGAGAACCTACTGCTCAAATAAGCAGGGAGAACCTACTGCTCAAATGATGTCCATGCACATAATGTCAAATGATTGAACCTGGAATTTAACATTGATCAGATCAAAAGCAAAGAGAAAGGTTGTGCTTAATGCCTTTAATGATTTTCTAGATTTCAAGTTCAATTCCAGGTTTTATTGAGACATTTAAAAGTGTTTAGAGCATAGTCATAAAAAAAAAATCGGTTGCTTAAGAGCACTTCGCTTTCACAGCTTTATTCCCAAATGTGTTTATCCAAATATCAAAAACCATGTGTTTGTCCTATTGATGCCATTTTCGTCTGTAATCTCTAATCTGCCTTGATCAGTCCTGTATATTGCTACCTTTGTACTTTAAAGTCAGTTCAAATCAAATTGTATTGGTCGCATGCGCCGAATACAACAGGTGTAGACTTTAGTGAAATGCTTACTTACAAGCCCGCTCCCAACCATGCCATAGTTAAAAAGTAAGACAAATATTTGCTAAAAAGAATAGGAAAGAGTAACACAATAAAAACAGTAACGAGGCTATATACGTACAAGGAGTACGAGTACCGAGTTAATGTGCAGGTGTCACGCCCTGACCTTAGAGAGCCTTTTTATTTCTCTATTTGGTTAGGTCAGGGTGTGATTTGGGTGGGCATTCTATGTTTTCTTTTTCTTTGTTTTTGGCCGAGTGTGGTTCCCAATCAGAGGCAGCTGACTATCGTTGTCTCTGATTGGGGATCATACTTAGGCAGCCCTTTTTCCCACATTTAGGTTGTGGGATCTTGTCTTTGTTTGTTGTGTGTGGTGCACTCCGAAGCTTTACGTTCGTTGTTTATTTTTTATTTTTTTGGTGGAACGTTTAATAAAGAAAATGAACACTTACCACGCTGCACCTTGGTCTTGTCATTCTACCACTAACCACGGATGTAACAGCAGGGGTACGAGGTGATTGAGGAAATAAAGTATGCACATGTGGGTAGGGGTAAAAGTGACTAGGCCATCAGGATAGATAATTAACAGAGCACCAGCAGTGTATGTGATGTGTGAAAGTGTGTGTGTGTTTTGTGTAGTATGTATGAGTGTGTGGGTAGAGTCTAGTGAGTGTTCATACAGCCAGTGCAAGGGAGTCAATGCAAAACTATTAAGATAAATAAATAAATAATGAAGGGTGTCCATGCATATAAATTGTCTGGGTAGCCATCTGATTAACTGTTCAGCAGTCTTACGTCTTGGGAGTAGAAGCCGTTCAGGTGCCTTTTGGTCCCAGACTTGGCGTTCCAGTCTTTTTAGGACCTTCCTCTGAAAGCGTCTGATATAGAGGTCCTGAATGGCAGGGCGTTTCGGCCGCAGCGATGTACTGGGCCATACACACTGCAGCCAATCTCTCAATGGTGCAGCTGTAGAACATTTTGAGGATCTGAGGGCCCATGTCAAATATTTTCTGCATTCTGAAGAGGCATTATCATGCCCTCTTCACGACGACTGTGTTGGTGTGTTTGGACCATGTTAGATCCTTAGTGATGTGGACACTGAGGAACTTGAAGCTCTCGACAAGCTCCACTACAAATGGCAAAATGGTTGAGTGGCTAATCTGTCTGATTGTTTAAACCTAAACTCAACATCAATATCCTTTCATCGGTACCAGCCATCTGCTGTATCTACTCTGTTTTATATAAATAATTGAGTACTTCGATACAATGGTATTTCTTCATGTTTTTCAAATGACTGAGTTGACCTTTCACAGTTTACTGGTCAAGCAATACATCCAATTGATATTATCAAAAACAAACAGTAGTACACATGTTTTATTAAGTGGAGAACTACATTTTCTGCGTGGAAGCTGTGTGGCTGTTTGTTTGTGACTAAAACACAGTTAGGGCACAGTTGGGAGCTGCACAACAAATAGACACTGGCCTCATGAAGCATAACAGTCACAAAAGTCAATGATTTAGTTCAAAGACTTTACACAGTCTGTGGTAATTCAACTGGATTATAATCTCATTTCACAACTCAATACTCTGTGGAGATTAGATCTGTATCTTCGCCTAGCTGCGTAATGTCACCTCTGGTGACATAATATGTCAGATTGGGTGACATTTAACTTCAGCGGTTAAATGTTGCTATTTCCACATATTCTAACGAGACCCTATACAGTATGCAGCTACATGGTTTCATTGCATTTTCAAAACCATACATTTGTATGTGTTCTGTTCGGTCGTGAAGTGGTTTGTGATGGCAGCAAATGGCTCATATAGACAGTTAGACAAACCCAATGTCAAACAAACCAGCGGATAGATGTGGTGACAATATGCTGGAACGGTTGTCTGTTTCTGCCTCTCGGCCACCTGTGAGCTTTGTGGGCATGTCATTTTACAGACTGAAGCTGGTCGGTAGCCATCTAACGATGCTGGCTCATGCCTGCAGGCGGTGAGAGTGTGTGTGTGTACATGTACATGTGTATACGTGTGTGTCTACATGTGCGTGTGTGTGTGTGGGTATGAGTGTGCCTTTATGCCGGCATGCCTGTGTGTGTGTGTGTGTCTACGTCTGTGTGTGCATGTGGTCCCCAATCCTCCTATTAAACAGACAGCTCCAAAGTGTCCAAAGCACTGAAGACTTCACTAATGGCCCTGTCCTCACATTGTATCGCCATCTGCTCCCAGCAAGCCTTCAGAGGAAACATCACATCACCACTCAGTGTGAAACAAAGAACATTTTTCTCTGTTTAACATTCAATTCCGTTCCACATCACCATGTGACGTTTGAAGTTTGGCTGTTCAGTGTCCAGACGTTTTTTGGAGAAAAAGCTTAAAGCTTGTGTTTATAGAGACTTTTTGCATGAGAAGTTTAGTTACTTCCGTTTGGTTTTAAAATGTTGTGCTTTGATTGTCAGGACTTCCACAAATGTAGCAAAGATATTTGGTTTATTAATCAAACATCACAACCATTTTGTCTGGCAGACCTGCCAGCCAACACTTTTTTCAGAGAAATAAGATAAACCTTTCATTTGATGCAATTTGACTATTGACTTCTCCTAGCTAGCCTTAAACTCCAAATGTGACTGTCAGAACAGAACAGGACTCTTAGAGATCTGTGTAAACTGCAGTGTTTTTTTGCTTATGTGCAATATTTACATATTCAATAGATTACATGTTGGGGACACCACACAAGGAATTGGCATTGTTTAGTCAGGGGAGATGTGAGCACCGAGCAGCAAGCTTTGTGCTTTGTTGATGAAAAGAGGTTTAGGGAGGAGGTGTAGGGAGAAGATGAAGGCAGGAGCAGTAGGGGTGGGCTCGGATGTCTGCAGTAGTGCGTTTCTTAGCATTGTTCCTAAAGGGGCTTTACCCCGATTGCAACAAATGTCTCATTTCCTGGATTTGTCAAGCTGTGATGCATTAAAACTGGCAGTGAATAGGGCAGACAAAGCTATCTCATCACAATAGGATATTATGCATATCCTCTCTGACAACATTAACTAAAGTACCAATACATGCATACATGGCATGACTGCCAAGTGCCAACTCAGTGCATTTGCATTCGGACACACTATTTACCATACTTTGTTTAGTCTGCATGATCATTTAGCCTTCTTATTTCCCCTTAATGGCAATGTCAGACAGAGTTAGTTACATGTTTTAGGATCCACTATTTGTACATTTCCTGGACAGGCCATTTTCTAGATAGACTTTAGATCAACTGATCAGTCTGCAAAGAGGGGAGGTTCGATAATTTCATCTAATTCAATCTAATGAGTGTTCAAATTATGTGTTGTTTCAGGACGGTTTGATTAATGTAGTGTAATTTAAACCTTCATCCCTCCATCACCTCTAGTTGTAATTAGCCTCTAGATTAGGTGCAGAGAGAGGGGGGGGGGGGGGGGGGGTGTAGAGAGAAAGTGAGAAGGAGAGAGAGTGGAGGGTAGGAGAGGTAGAGAGAGAGAGACAGGAGTGAGGGGTAGAGGGTGGGAGAGAAGGAGAGAGGGAAGGATAAAAAGAGAGGGAGAGTCAGAGAGCGAGAGAGGGATATATCTATAGAGAGCGAAATAGAAAGAGAGAGAGAGAGAGAGCCTGCCCGGGGTACAGAGACAGAATGTGAAATTGAATGGCACCGGCGGGCTAGCTGAACAGAACAGGATTGCGGTGACTAACCAAATTTGTCATCTGGAAGGGAAGATTGATCTCTCAAACTGTTACTGCTAAATTAGCCGCGATGGGCTGCAAACTATTGGTAATAGATTCATTTATGTTCTTGACATTGGATGGAGGGCTAGAGGGATGAGGGGAGGAAAATATATACAGTATGTGACAAGTGGTGAAACAGATGAATAGGGAAAGGATGGAAGGACGTAAAACATACCCTCTCTTTGCTCATGATCCTTTTAAACGATGGAAATGACGAGGACATATGCACTGTAACCATTGTCTCTAGAT
The DNA here is from genome assembly GCF_002021735.2 of Oncorhynchus kisutch. NCBI lineage: Eukaryota > Metazoa > Chordata > Actinopteri > Salmoniformes > Salmonidae > Oncorhynchus > Oncorhynchus kisutch. The sequence continues at coordinate 13,034,131 of NC_034178.2, read as the reverse complement.
TAATTCTCCCATGAATCCATATGCTCTGCTCAAGATTTCTCTGCTCAATACTGTCATAGACGGTGGAATTTTTGAATTTCTTCTTGAGGAAAGTTAATTCGTATGGAGATTGTGTGGGGCCTAAATCCAGCTTTAAAGACTGTCATTACAGCTACTTGTTCCTGCATTTGGTAAATCAGTCAAAGGTATAATTTACATACTAATTACATATTTCCCATGGAAATGTGTGGACAATTCTGCCATAGCAATGTGCATGATAAGAAGTCCTGCGTGTGTGCTTTGCTACCTGTTTAATCTCTGTAGTACAGCATATTTGTGTAATGTCAGATGATTTACCCGTTTTTGACCGTTTAGATGGAATCTGCAGTCGGGGGAAACAGCAGCACTGGCCTCCCCACCACCATTGTTATTGTTTTTGTTGCTGAGCTGAGGAGCGTCGCGCAGGATGATAAAAAATAAAAAGTGCTCTTCTATCGTGCAATGATGTCCGACGGGGAAAAAAACATATCCATTGTTTGCAGTCACTTCCTTGTTGTTGTAGTGTCGCAAACGACGTGGTGTAACCGGTGTGAAGCGGCTAGGTAGTTAGCGGGGTGCGCGCTAATAGCGTTTCAATTGGTGACGTCACTCGCTCTGAGCAATAGGTAACAATGCTTCGTGGGTGTCCGTTGTTGATGTGTGCAAAGGGTCCCTGGTTCGGGGCGAGGAGAGGGACGGAAGCAGTACTGTTACAGTGGCAGTTTCACCGTTAAGAATTTCAGCTTTAGGCGTTGCACCAATATCTGTATTCATGCTCCATTAAATTAATTAGCAATTTTTACTTTTTAACCATGCAATAATTTCTCCTATAGCATAATTGATCCAGCCAATGCGATGGATGCCAAGCAACAAACAAGTTGCTTTCAAAATATTGTACATTATGCAATCATTTAAAGTAATTTCCTGATTAGAGGATATTACACTCGTAGAAAAAAGGTGCTATCTAGAACCTGAAAGGGTTCTTCAGCTGTCCCCATAGGAAAACCCTTTTAAGAACCCTTTTTTGTTGCATGTAGATCTTTTTGGGGTTCCATGTAGAACCCCTTCCACAGAGAGTTCTACATGGAACTACATGGAACCAAAACAGGGCTGTCCTACGCAAAATGTTATTTATCCATTGTTTAGCTGGAATGGAATGTTTGTACACTGTGCATTTGACTGTGATAATGAGGTTGTCTCATCTAGCTATCTTAAGATGAATGCATTAACTGTAAGTTGCTCTAGATAAGTGCTAAATAACTAAAATGTGAAATGTAAATGTTTTACATACATATCTTATATAACACTCTTAGAAAAAAGGTGCTACCTAGAACCTAAAAGGGTTTGTCGTGGAAGTTCTACACAGGGACACTCAAAGTCAATCTTAAATGAATCATTGTTTATTATCAGTGCTCTGGAGAGGTTCCAAACAACTCAATGCACCAAGTACACATGTCGATAAGGAGATCTACCTGGGGCAGTCCCGTTAGTTGTCTTATGGACAGACAAGTTATATTTGCATGATTTAGCTTATTCATCATTCATAATTTATTCATTATTTAAGTTTGCTTCCTTCATGTGACCGACCAATACTGGGTCATGCATGTGACAGACCAATACCTCACGAGGCTTCTTCTCTAAGCTGAGACCTTGAAACTGAGATATCCCTTTCTCAAAACAAGTTCCTGGGCGTACTGCCAAATTGCAGATGCTGATAGTGAGGATTCATTCAATCAGTCACATGCATAAACACAGAAATTAGTTATTAGAAAAGCACAAACCTAAAAATGTCCATCACAGGTTATTTATAGGAGGACTCTTTGAAGAACCATTTTTGGTTCCAGGTATAACGTTTTGGGGTTCCATGTAAAACCCTTTCCACAGAGTGATCTACATGGAACCCAAAAGGGTTATCCTATGCAAAATGCTATATATTGTATCCATCCAGCTAACTTGACACAACTTTGGGAAGAATTGAAGTCTACATGGCCTAGCATCTCTGTATAATGTTTTCGACACCTTGTAGTCCATGCCCCAACGAAATGTCTACAATGTTCTACATGGAACCCAAAAAACATTTACATTTAACATTTTAGTCATTTAGCAGGTGCTCTTATCCAGAATGCCTTACAGTTAATGCATTCATCTCAAGATAGCTAGGTGAAGGGCCTCCCGAAGGGTACAGTGGTCCATGGGTGCTGCATCGCAGTGCAAAAGGCTTCACTACAGACCCTGGTTTGATCCCGGGCTGTGTCACAACTGGCTGTGATCAGGCGGCACACAATTGGCCCATCGTTGTCAGGGTTATTGCACTCTAGCGACTCCTTGTAGCAGGCCGGGTGCATGCAGGCTAACCTCGGTTGTCAGTTGAACAGCGTTTCCTTCTGCACATTGGTGCGGCTGTCAGGCGGGTGTTAAGAAGCGCGGTTTGGTGGGTCATGTTTCGGAGGACGCACTTGACCTTCGCCTACCGACCCAGTTGGAGAGTTGCGGCGATAAGACAATATCGTTTTTTTTTTAATAGATATCTAGTTGAGACAACCTCATTATCACAGCCAAATATACAGTATATGAACATTCCATTTCAGCTAGACAATTGATATAGATTTTAATGCACACCTAAAATCTACGAATTAAAATACTGAGTACCCACAAGCAATAATTTCTGGGGAAAAAACACAAATGTGAAAAATGGGTGGATATACAGTACATTTAGGAAATACACTTTTTCTGGGGTGGGCAGTGATTGTGTACGTGTTGTTGGGGGCAGTGTGTGCGTGGTATGGCTGTAGAAAAATGTGATTAATGTTTCCGCTTTTAAAGGATAAAACCATCCTATGCCTCCCAGGGTTACGAATGATGATTCTAAACCTTCGGTCACACTTTGCCCATTGGTGCTGTCTAACAGTATTAGGTTTGAATGGTTCCTTAGAAAACCACTGCATATACAGAAGTATCTTTTTTTTTGTTTAAGCGACTCTGGAACCAGTGCCATGAAAAAGTATTTGCTCTCTTTCTGATTTTCTCTGATTTTCTCTCATCTCATCCAAAAACTTGACTCAAGTTTTCCAAAAAGCAACTGGCTGATCATCAAGACTTTTGGAAGAATGTTCTATGGACAGATGAGTGGAAAGTATAACTTTTTGGACTAAATGGGTCCCATTTTGCCTGGTGAAAACTAAACACTGCATTTCACAGTAAGAAGCTTATAGCAACGGTCAAGCATGGTGGTGGTAGTGAGATGGTTTGCTTTTTTTAGGAGCAGTGGGTTAACTGCCTAGTTCAGGGGCAGAACGACAGATTTTTTTACCTTGTCAGCTCGCAACTCGATCTTGCAACCTTCCAGTTACTAGTCCAACGGTCTAACCACTAGGCTACCTGCCGCTTTGCTGCCTCAGGAGATGGACGGCTTGCCTTTATAGAATGAACCATGAATTTGGCTCTGTATCAGATAATTCTACAGGAGAATGTCAGGCCATTCGTCTGTGAACTGAAGCTGAAGCTCAGCTGGGTCATGCAGCGAGGCAATGAACCAAAACACACAATCAAGTGCACATGAAAATGGTTAAAAAGCAACACATTTGAAGTTTTGTTATGTCCTGGTCAAAGGCAAGACCTAATCCCAATTAAGATGTTCTGGCAAGACTTGGAATGAGCAGTTCATGCTTGAAAATCAACAAATGTGGCTGAGTTAAAGCAGTTCTGCATTGAAGATTGGGCCAAAATTCCTCCACAGTGACGTGAGAGACTGATCAACAACTACAGGAAGCATTTGGTTGGAGTCATTGCAGCTAAAGTTGGCACAACCAGTTATTCAGTGTAAGGGGGTCAATTACTTTTTTCACCCAGGGGTATTATTTTTTCACTCAGGTTCCCTTTATCTAATTTTAGGTTTTGGTTTAAGATCTGATAACGTTCAGTATCAAAAATATGCAAAAGTAGAGAAAATTAGAATGGGGGCAAATATTTTTACACAACACTGTACTTCTCTACCTAATAATTACATAGGTAGTTAAACTTCAATGCCATACAGTACCAGTCAAATGTTTGGACACACCACCTCATTCAAGGGTTTTTCTTTATTTTATACAATAGTAGAATAATAGTGAAGACATCAAAACTATGAAATAACATGTTATGGAATCATGAAGTAACCAAAAAAGTGTTAAACAAATCAAACTATTTTAGATTTTAGAATTTACAAAGTAGCCACCCTTTGCCTTGATGATAGCATTGCACACTCTTGGCATTCTCTCAACCAGTTTCACTTGGAATGCTTTTCCAAGAGTCTTGAAGGAGTTCCCACAATGCTGAGCACTTGTAGGGCTGCTTTTTCTTCACTCTGCGGTCCAACTCATCCCAAACCATCTCAATTGGGTTGAGGTCAGGTGATTGTGGAGGCCAGGTCATCTGATGCAGCATTCCATCACTCTCCTTGGTCAAATAGCCCTTACACTGCCTGGAGGTGTGTTTTTGGGTCATTGTCCTGATGAAAAACAAATCATAGTCCAACTGAGGGCAAACCAGATGAGATGGCTTATCGCTGCAAGATGCTGTGGTAGCCATGCTGGTTAAGTGTGCCTTGAAATCTAAATAAATCACAGACAGTGTCACCAACAAAGCACCCCCACACCCTCACACCTCCTTCTCCACGCTTCACAGGGGGAACCACACATGCGGAGATCATCCGTTCACCTAGTCTGCGTCTCACAAAAACACGGCGGTTGGAACCAAAAATCTCAAATTTGGACTCATCAGACCATTGCTCGTGTTTCTTGGCCCAAGCAAGTCTCTTCTTCTTATTGGTATCCTTTAGTAGTGGTTTCTTTGCAGCAATTAGACTATGAAGGCCTCTGAACAGTTGATGTTGAGATGTGTCTGTTACTTGAAATCTGCGAGCATTTATTCTGGCTTCAATCTGAGGTGCATTTAAAACTCGAATGAACTTATCCTCTGCAGCAGAGGTACCTCTGGGTCTTGCGATAATATGGATTTGGTCTTTTACCATATAGGGCTGTCTTCTGTATACCACCCTTACCTTGTCACAACACCACCATTAAGAAGTAATGAAATTCTATGAATTAACTTTTAACAAGGCACACCTGTTAATTTAAATGCATTTCAGGTGACTACCTCATGAAGCTGGTTGGTAGAATACCAAGAGTGTGCAAATCTGTCATCAAGGCATAGGGTGGCTACTTTGAAGAATCTCAAATATAAAATCTATTTTGATTTGTTAAACACTTTTTTGGATCCTACATGATTCCAAATGTGTTATTTCATAGTTCACATAGTTCATAGTTTCATAATCTTCACTATTATGGTACAATGTAGACCATAGTAAAAAATAAAGAAAAACCCTTGAATGAGTAGGTGTGTTGTAACTTTTGGTACTGTAGGTGTTTTTATTTTGAAAAGTTGTCTCAAATAAACCCCAAGGATGGATAACAACACCCTAGGATGCCACTGTGTTTGTTTTCCCTTTGAATAGTGCCATACAGGTTCAAAGGTTAATAAAGTTCTGGACATGATCACTGGCTGAAAGTAATACAAGCCATCGCAAGGTCAACAACAACAACCATGGCAAAGTTGTTTGTTTTGTATTTGTTGAATGTGATGTCAGCAGAGAACCAAAGAGAATTGGATCAATGCGGAGTCAAAAGGTCCAGGTATATGTTAAATCAATTCTGCTCTTACTGCTGTTGTGCAGGGCAGTCATTGATACGTTGTCTTACAAACAAATAGCAACCTTTTACCTTCGCTTCGTGACTACACAAAATGAGTCATGTAGCAGAGAGAAAGAGAGAGTGAGAGATTAGTTAAGATCCGTTTGTGATCCCATACTCTATAGCAGGTATTCCCAAACTGGGGTACGCAATGCCGTCGGAGGTACGCCAAATAAAACCATACAAAATATATAAGCAAAACAACTCAAATATAAACAAACCATGCCAATTTGAAAAATAAGCCACAGGAGTTTTTTGAACGAGAATTATGACGACTTTCAAGTAGTAAGACATGTATAAAAGCAACAGATACCATTAATAAGAAGGGGCTAAAAGCGTCTTGTAAGGTGAGCTACCGAGTGGCTTGGACAGGCAGGCCCCATACTATTGTGGAGGACTTAATATGGCTGGGACACTGCTGGGAGAAAAGGACAAAAAAAACTATACAGATAATGCCTTCATCAAACAACACTGTTTCACGACACATCAGTGACATGGCAGGAGACGTTTTGAAACAATTACTGCTTCGCATACAAGCCAGTGAATTCTATGCATTACAGCTGGATGAGTCAACAAACGTGGCGGGCCTGGCACAGCTCCTGGTGTATGTTCGTTGCGTTTATGGGGGGTCAATTTGTAAGGGATTTCCTCCTCTTCTTCCGAAGAGGAGAGGCGAGAAGGATCGGACTGTGTGTGGAAAATGATTTAAGATTGAGACTCTCTCCAATACAACCCAACATTGCAGAGTTACAGTGCCTTGCAAAAGTATTCACCCCCTTGGCATTTTCCTATTTTGTCATTTAAATAGATTTTTTATTCGGATTTAATGTAATGGACACACAAAATAGTTCAAATTGGTGAAGGGAAATGAAAAAAATAACTTGTTTCAAAAAAATTCAAAAAGTGAAAAACGGAAAAGTAGTGCGTGCGTATGTATTCCCCCCTTTGCTATGAAGCTCCTAAATAAGATCTGCTGCAACCAATTACCTTCAGAAGTCACATAATTAGTTAAATAAAGTTATAAAGTCCACCTTTGTGCAATCTAAGTGTAACATGATCTGTCACATGATCTCAGTATATATACATCTGTTCTGAAAGGCCCCAGAATCTGCAACACCACTAAGCAAGGGGCACCACAAAGCAAGCAGAACTATGAAGACCAAGGAGCTCTCCAAACAGGTCAGGGACAACGTTGTGGAGATGTATAGATCAGGGTTGGGTTATAAAAAATATCCCAAAACTTTGAACATCCCACGTAGCACCATTAAATCCATTATTGAAAAAGGGAAAGAATATGTCACCACAACAAACCTGCCAAGAGAGGGCCGCCCACCAAAACTCATGGACCAGGCAAGGAGGGCATTAATCAGCGAGGCAACAAAGAGCATAGATTGGAATATATGTCCATAGGACCACTTTAAGCCTTACAGTCCACAGAGCTGGGCTTTATGGAAGAGAGGCCAGAAAAAAATAAGCAAACATGTTTGGTGTTCACCAAAAGGCATGTGGGAGACTCTCCAAACATATGGAAGACTCTAGTCAGATGAGACTAAAATTGAGCTTTTTGGCCATCAAGGAAAACGTTATGTCTGGCGCAAACCCAACACCTCTCATCACCCCGAGAACAATATCCCCACAGTGAAGCATGGTTGTGGCAGCATCATGCTGTGGGGATGTTTTTCATTGGCACGGAATGGGAAACTGGTCAGAATTGAAGGAATGATAGATGGCGCTAAATACAGGGAAAATCTTGAGGGAAACCTGTTTCAGTCTTCCAGAGATTTGAGACTGGGACGGAGGTTCACCTTTCATCAGGACAATGACCCTAAGCATACTGCTAAAGCAACACTTGAGTGGTTTTAAGGGGAAACATTTAAATGTCTTGGAATGCCCTAGTCAAAGCCCAGACCTCAATCCAATTGAGAATCTGTGGTATGACCTAAAGATTGCTGTACACCAGCAGAACCCATTCAACTTGAAGCAGCTGGAGCAGTTTTGCCTTGAGGAATGGGCAAAAATCCCAGTGGCTAGATGTGCCAAGCTTATAGAGACATACCCCAAGAGACTTGCAGCTGTAATTACTGCAAAAGGTGGCTCTACAAAGTATTGACTTTGGAGGGGTGAATAGGAATGCATACTCAAGTTTTGTTGTTTCACAATCAAAAATATCATGTGGTAGACATGTTGTGTAAATCAAATGATACAAAGCTCCCCCCAAAATCTATTTTAATTCCAGGTTGTAAGGCAACAAAATAGGAAAAATGCCAAGGGGGTGAATCATTTCGCAAGCCAATGTGTATGTGCATCCTTTCAAGCACACCCTTATCATTAACCTGTGGTGACTTATTCACAATTTTCGATGAATATTCTATTATTATTTGTGCCCTGGTCCTATAAGAGCTCTTTGTCACTTCCCACGAGCTGGGTTGTGTGAAAAACTCACACTCAATCTTATGTTTAATAAATGTAGAGTATAGTGTGGCAGGCTTACAATGATGGTAAAAAAACATTTGAGAGTGCGCTGACCCTGGTGCTAGAGAGGGTACGCAGCTGGAGGTTGAATGTTTGAAGGGGTACGGGACTATAAAAGGTTTGGGAACCACTGCTCTATATGAACAAATCTATCGGAAACACTGAACGTCCCACAGCCAAAAACAAAACTCATAACCCGGCACTCAGCATTCCTGCTTTAAAGGTGTTTCAGTCCATGCCAAGGGAAATAATATTAAGTAGCATGACTGTGAAATCCACTCAGAGTTTTTTAAATGAGCCCAATAAATTATTCATTTATTCTTAGTGGGGGAATTATTCAGAGGATCAGGAATCTAACAGACTGTGTGTGTGTGTGTGTGTGTGTGTGTGTGTGTGTGTGTGTGTGTGTGTGTGTGTGTGTGTGTGTTGATAATTGCTTGATAGACGGTTGTTGTAGAGGGAAAAATACCTGACCTTCTGCAGAATGGAAGGTTGCATTAGGTTCCTAATGAAGGTTTGCTCATTTAAAGATGACATCGATTTGTCTCCTGTTAAGTTTGCCTGCACTGCTTTGCATCCTAAAAGATTGAAAGATTGAGGATTTATTGGAGTTTCTAATAGTCAATGATATGAGACATTTATCCAATAGCTACAGAGGTGTACAATATGAAAATGACCTGAGAAAGTACTGGGAAAGTCAGAAAGTGTTGTTTTTTTAATGCATTATTATTTGATGTGTTTCTATATTGGCTATGCTTTTGTAACCAGGAACCACAATGTTCCAAGACAGATGACTCAATCCTTTTAAACCAGTTTGAGCTAATGAGAACGTTTGTGTGGCTATGTGTACCGTGGGTCTCTAAGCTATCAAACAACAACACTATTCAACATCTGACTTAGAGGTTGCAGGACGAGTTTTTTTCTCACAAAGCAACGGTTTCACCCTGGGATGGTAAGAGACAGCAAAGTGGAGCAACTCCTTTTGAACCGCTTCTGCTGAGGCAGTCTCCCTTCTTCTCTTGTTTATTTTTTTTTTACAAAGCAACAGTTTCACCCTGGGATGGTAAGAGACAGCAAAGTGGAGCAACTCCTTTTGAACCGCTTCTGCTGAGGCAGTCTCCCTTCTTCTCTTGTTTTTTTTTTTTTTTACAAAGCAACAGTTTCACCCTGGGATGGTAAGAGACAGCAAAGTGGAGCAACTCCTTTTGAACTGCTTCTGCTGAGGCAGTCTCCCTTAATCTCTTTTTTTTTTTTTTTTTTACAAAGCAACAGTTTCATCCTGGGATGGTAAGAGACAGCAAAGTGGAGCAACTCCTTTTGAACCGCTTCTGCTGAGGCAGTCTCTCTTCTTCTCTTGTTTTTTCTCCCCCGACACAAATAATTCATTTGTTGTGAAAGCAGATGACTGTACAGTGACTCTTGCTTTTATGAGGTGAGGTGTCCTGCCCACTATCTCTGCGGGGCACAAGGCATGAAGCTCCTAATAAAACAATCATGAAGTTACCACAGAATATATCCTGCTGTTATGGTAGTATGCTTTCCTCTGGTTCGCCCTCAAATGCAGGTGATGCAAAGTCAGAAAGTTGCCTTGGAAAGTGAGACGTGAACTACAGTTGTGTGTAAGGAATAGATCTCAGGTTCTCACGGGTCTTGTTTCTATGTTTGTTAAGATAGCCGACATCAAGTGGATAGGCATCAAAGTTATAGCTAGCTTCTGTGAAGACCCACAGCCATTCTTTTGAATGGAAGTGCCAGTGCGGGAAGTTGCCCTAAAGACATAAGAGCTGAGCTCCTCTTGAAAATGGCACTCATTTGGGCCCCATGGGGGATAGCTACAGCTTAATATAGTTTAAATTCTGCCCGGCAAATTTTTCACGACTAATTATTTATTAATCTTCCATGTGGACAGACTATCATTTGGAGCTTTTAAACTGTGTGACACTGCTTGAGTCTTTGTTCTGTTATTTTTCTGATATTTACCAGCAGAAATTATTGATAAAAAAGCAGGGTGAACAATTTGAGAAAAAACATGAGATTATGAGAGGAACAATGATCCCGGTGAAGTACTAGACTGTAATTGAGAATCCAGTAATACATTATACTGAGCCGTCTCCATTCAGTATAAACTGTAGTACACTATAAATATGAGATGCGGAAAACGTGGACCGAATTACGGAATCCAGACATTTTGAGCAATATATTACATTATTTTTTTTATTACTTAGTAGAACATTAATTAATAGTGCTTATTAGAAAAGTAGTTATTAATTGCGGTAGTTTATCATCATTCATGAAAATAATGCATTGGGGATATGTATTTCCTGCAACTTTCTGAAGAAGTAACAGCACGATGGGAATGCGCCTGTTTATGTTGTAGCCAGTTAGCTTTCCCAAAAACCGTCCCAGTTAAACGTTGCCTGCAAAGTAGGCCTACCTGGCAAAATGATATCATGATGATTTTGACCAACTCTGCCATCACATGTGCAATAGGCTACAAAAACACTGCTAGCCAAACACAACAGTCTCTGCATACTTTAATTAAAGTAGAAACTCTTTAGACTTTCCAAAAAAGTGGACTCCTGATGTGATTTAAGCATTGTTGTGGACTTAGAACATCCAAATTAGTTTAGCGAGACAATTACATGTGGCAAATAAATGGATTGGGCTAAATGTCAAACAGATTTTATACGGCCCTTGCCGGGAATTTAATAAAGTTTAGAAATTGTTGTTCACCAAACCATAAAAGGTTCCCTTTCAGCTCGTTCTAATGTTAAAAAAAAAAAGAACTTGACTTGCCCTTGATCTAGTTATTGTGAAGGTTTGAAATCTTGAGCGAAGCACGTCACTTCTCCTAGTGATCACAGACTGTGAGTCTGACAGGCAGAAGGAGGTGGTGAACTTGTCAACGTTCTCAGCAAAGTTTCCTTTTCAGGAACAGGGTGTAGAATACTTAAACATGCCTATTGGGTCTGTTTCTATGAGCCCATGCAGTTATTTCGAGCAAATCTATTAAAAAAACGAACCAAAGTTATATGTTTGTTCACCTCTGATAAATGATCATTATAATATTACAGACTTCATTTATTTGATTGTAGGAAAGCCATTTAAAACACATAGTTTATTTATACATTTCTTTATTTACAGTATAGTCTATTTACATAGTTTGTTGATACTCAAGTTGAGGAGTATACTATGACCTAAAATGTTTGATGACCAAAGTAATTGTCAATGTACAACTCTGCCATGTATTGTTGTAGTGTTATACTATGTTTGGGTATAGTGCAGGTGTTCTAAATTGTTGATCTCCAAAGGGGTACAGACAGACACATTGAAGACGTTTCTTGGCTGTCAGGCACTTGAACTTCTGACAGCATCTTTTCTGCTGCTCTGCTAGGCCTTCAGAGAAGCTGGTTGTTTATGTGTTTTAAACTTTGTTTTGTCTTCGATCCTTTTCTCTCCAAAAATAAATAGACCTTGTTTTGACAGCCACTTCTAAACTGACACTCCCTCAGCGGGCTTTGGCGCGACTTCAAAATGTGTGTATTTTCAGAATTTGATCGTTTCGTTTTTAATGACTTGATCCATTTATATTGTAAATATTGAATTGATGTTGTTTTGGGTGAAATCTGATATTCTGTTTTGAAAGCTAATTATAATAACAGCGCCGGAAGGCAGCCTAAACAGATAACTTTGTACATTTTGTACATGTATATGATTTTTTATTCACTTTTTTTGTCATTGTTGATTGGATATACAGTATCTGGTTGTTTTTACCCATGATGGCAGGTTGACTCTGGTTTGGCTAGCTAGCTGGCTTTAAAAAATGCACTTCAGCTCCGGCTGCTTTTTGATCACTGAGACTAGACTTCCTTATCGAAATCATCTGGCATGACCATTATCTGGCATCAACTGGCATCACCATCCTCAACCATCATCTAACTCAATTTAGGAGCTTGAGATCGCTGGTCTACTGAAGGAGTCCTGCTCTTATCCGCCAACAATGGGGCGGCAGGTAGCCTAGCGGTTAGAGTGTTGGACTAGTAACCAAAAGGTTGCAAGATCAAATCCCTGAGCTGACAAGGTAAAAATCTGTTGTTCTGCCCCTGAACAAGGCAGTTAACCCACTGTTCCTAGGCTGTCATTGAAAATAAGAATTTGTTATTTTAACTGACTTGCCTAGTTAAATCAAATGAAAATGCTGTCCTTTGTTGTGTTATACAGTGCATTTGGAAAGTATTCAGATTTTTGAAGAGGATGTGAGTCGTGACCATTGTAAGGACTAACCCTTACACACTACTCGATGTAAGGGCCTTGTGTTCATGAAAACATGTTTACTAAGGGGTGACTTAACCAACACAGGCTCATCAAATAAAACTCAATGGCTTGTGAATATACATGATCTCTTCCCCTGGAGGATTGGCACCTGCAGGAGAGAGGTTTGTCAGAGTAATGTAGCATAGCGTAGTGGTATTAAACTGCAGGATATGCAGTTTTTATTAAATCAACATTAAAGGCCATGCTGTCATTGTTTGTCTTTGAACCTGGACTTGTGCTGTATGTTAGTGGGTCTGTCCTGAGCTCGCCTGACTTGCCCACGCCCAACTAAATAACTATTATATGCAAATCCTTTAATTCATTTCCATTTGTTTGTATCCGTGCAATCTGTGGTTTGGAAAAGCAGGAAAAGCTAAATTGACGAACAAGTAAGGACTCTTCTTGATTGAATCCTAACTTGCTAAGATTATTCATGCAAACATCTGAACTTCTGTGTAAGTTGTTCATCATGGGATATTTTCTAAGAACACTTTAATTCTGTGCAACACAACAAGCGTATTGTATTCACTGTGATTATTATACCCAAGTTTACTGAGGGAAAATTGTATACGTTCCCACAGTTGACAGTGTATGTCAGAGCAAAAACCAAGCCATGAGGTTGAAGGAATTGTCCTAGAGCTCTGAGACAGGATTGTGTCGAGGCACAGCTCTGGGGAAGGGTATCAAAATATTTTGGTAGCATTGAAGGTCCCCAAGAACACAGTGGCCTCCATCATTCTTAAAAAGGAAGAAGTTTGGAACCACCAAGACTCTTCTTAGAGTTGGCCGCCCTGCCAAACTGCCAATCTGGAGGAAACCTGGCACCATCCCTACGGTGAAGCATGGTGGTTGCAGCGTCATGCTGTGGGGATGTTTTTCAGTGGCAGGGACTGAGAGACCTGTCAGGAGGGAAAGATGAAAACCTGCTCCAGAGTGCTCAGGACCTCAGACTGGGGCGAAGGTTCAGACAACACAGGAGTGGCTTCAGGACAAGTCTCTGAGTGTCCTTAGGTGGCCCAGCCAGCGCCTGGACTTGAACCCGATCGAACATCTCTGGAGAGACCTGAAAATAGCAGTAAATTGATGCTCCCCATCCAACCGGACAGAGCTTGTGAGGATCTGCAGAGAAGAATGGGAGAAACTCCCCAAATATAGGTGTGCCAAGCTTATAGTGTCATACTGATATCGAGGCTGTAATTGCTGCCAAAGGTGCTTCAACAAAGTACTGAGTAAAGAGTCTGAATGCTTATGTCAATGTTATATTTCAGTTTCTTATATTTAATAAATTATTAAACATTTCTACAAACCTGTTTTTGATTTGTCATTATTGGTTATTGGGTGTAGATTGACATGTGAAAAACCCCCGATTTAATCCATTTTCGAAGAAGGCTGTAACGTAACAAAATGTGGAAAAAGTCAACGGAGGCGCTGTAGGCGTTAGAATATCATCAAAACCCCACTCTCACATTTATCTCACATTTGAATGTGTTACCTGAGGGTAAAAAGTAACACTTAAAATGTATGAAAATGTGCATTTTTCTGTGAAGAAACCATATGACTACAGTTGGTTTTTGAGTGAATTCAACCAGGTTTAATGTTGGCCATTTGTGTCCCACAGAATGACTTGTTTGTCTGCCGTGTTCCAAAATTATTCAGGGGTGGTTCAACAGATCGTTTCTCTCTCCTCAACAGTAAACAGGCAGCACACCTTGCCAGGAGTGTCTCTAATATGTTATGTTCAGTGGTGAGCAGCAAAGTAGGTGTCCAACTCTGACTGTAACAATATCAAGAAGTTCCACTGCTGATTTTAGCTGTCCTTTTTTGTCAACTTTATGATGTTTGAATTTGAGTCGATTTCTTGAAAATGTATGAGGTGTTAGCTTCAATCTAATTTTTGATTTATGACACTTCGCTGAAGACCTAACAGGAGTTCACATTAGAATCTATTTGACATTTTAGTCATTTAGCAGACACTCTTATCCGGAGCAATAAGGGTTTCATGCCGTGCTCAAGGGTACAACAACAGAATTTTCACCTGGTCGTCTCTGGGATTCAAACCAGCAACCTTTCGGTTACTTGCCCACTGCTCTTAAGTGCTAGGCTACCTGCCACCCCATATTTCTTGCACGCTTACTATTCACTGCCTGTGTGTTTTGGGTTGGTGATACAAATCTGTTAGGCTGAAATTATGTAATTATGGCCAAAATAATTATGGCCATTGACATTCCGTGATGTTAACAGAATGTGACTGATTTGTTTTTAATAATTGTTAGAATATCAAAGCAACTCACATTTAAAAATACAATTCTGGGAAGAAACAATGTGATATTTTTTGCAGTGACAGTTTTTAGTGCCTGTAATTGTATTTAGACATTTACCCTGTTTAAAACAAGTTGTTTCGTTTTAGGAGAATTTGATTGGAATTACTCATGTCCATACTCAGCCATAATGTCATTTATAGTAAGCCTAGCCCATATCTTAGTGCGAATGCTACACTATGCATCACAGGAGGCTGGTGGCACCTTAATTGGGGAGGACGGGCTCGTGGTAATGGCTGGAGTGGAACCGTATCAAATTCATCAAACACGTGGTTTCCAGGTGTTTGATGCCATTCCATTTGCTCCGTTCCGGCCATTGTTATGAGCCGTCCTCCCCCCGTCCCTCCCTCCTGCGGTATGCACAGTGCACTCTGAAAGTATTCACGTCAATCCACACACAATACCCCATAATGACAAAAAAATAATAATGTTTCAATTAAAAAACTGAAATATTACATTTACATAAGTATTCAGACGTTTTACTCAGTACTTTGCTGAAGCACCTTTACAGTGCGATTACAGCCTCGAGTCTTGGGTATGACCCTACAAGCTTTGCACACCTGTATTTAGGGAGTTTCTCCCATTCTTTTCTGCAGATCCTCTCAAGCTCTGTCTGGTTGAATGGGGAGAGTTGCCGCACAGATATTTTCAGGTCTCTCCAGAGATGTTGGGTATGACGCTACAAGCTTTGCACACCTGTATTTAGGGAGTTTCTCCCATTCTTTTCTGCAGATCCTCTCAAGCTCTGTCAGGTTGAATGGGGAGCTTTGCCGCACAGATATTTTCAGGTCTCTCCAGAGATGTTGGGTATGACGCTACAAGCTTTGCATACCTGTATTTAGGGAGTTTCTCCCATTCTTTTCTGCAGATCCTCTCATGCTCTGTCAGGTTGAATGGGGAGCATTGCCGCACAGATATTTTCAGGTCTCAAAGATGAGTTCAATCTTGGTTTGAAGAGTCTTTAGGTGCCTTTTGGCAAACTCCAAGCGGGCTGTCATGTGTGTTTTACTGAGGAGTGGCTTCTGTTTGGCTACTCTACAAGAAAGGCCTAATTAGTGGAGTGCTGCAGAGATGGTTGTCCTTCCAGAAGGTTCTCTCATCTCCACAGAGGAACTCTAGAGCTCTGTCAGAGTTACCATTGGGTTCTTGGTCACCACCCTGACCAAGGCCCTTCTCCCCCGATTGCTCATTTTGGCTGGGCGGCCAGCTCTAGGAAGAGTCTTGGTGGTTCCAAACTTCTTCCATTTAAGAATGATGGAGGCCACTGTGTTTTTGGAGACCTTCAATGCTGCATATTGTGCCTCGACACAATCCTGTCTCAGAGCTCTACTGTTAACTGTGGGACCTTATATAGACAGCTGTGTGCCTTTTTAAATCACATCCAATCAATTGAATTTACCACAGGTGGACTCCAATCAAGTTGTAGAAACATCTCAAGGATGATCGATAGAAACAGGATGCATCTGAGCTCAATTTCGAGTCTCAAAGCAAAGAGTCCGAATACTTACCTAAATAAGGTATTTCAGTTTTTTATTTTTGATGCATTCGCACATTTTTTCGCTTTGTCATTACGGTGTATTGTGTGTCGTTTGCTGAGGATTTTTTTAGAATAAGGCTGTAACGTAACAAAATGTGGAAAAAGTCAAGGGGTCTGAATACTTTCCAAAGGCACTGTACATATTTCAACATGGAAGCCATACAATTACTTAGAACAATCTGGTCTGCAAACAGGTTCACGTTAACATATTTAGCAAAGATGGGATAGGCCTACATTTGGTTATTTTGATTCTATAAGCTGTCTAACAAACTATAATGGACTAACATTGGAATCGGAGTTGACTCAATACATAAAAGACCGTAAACATACACCTTGAAGCAACCGCATATTTAGCCGTGGAGCAAGTCCCGATTGGCCAGTGAGGTTCCAAGCTTCGACACACTGACAACTTGTTTATTCATCAAGACCCAGCCCCTTCTCCCTACTGCCAGCCACTGTTCCGATAATTGTGCTTGTGAAAATAGCAAAAATATTTCTGACACACCCCCGAACCTATAACGCCACTGCCCAGCACTTAGCTTGACCATTGTGTTACGTTTGTTAAATTAGAGCCCTCATTGTATATCATGTTTTAATACGTCTGATTTTGGGGTGGGGCTCTGTCAGAGCATGGGGGGGTGGTTGTGGTGGGTTTGATTTGGTAGGGGATCTGTGTGTGTTCTGCCCTCTACCTGTTCTGTCTGTTATCTGAAGAATCATAAAAAATGGCACATTTCTATAATGGATGAATAGTAGTGAGGTAATGTTGCTCTGTGATATATTTGTATAGCTGCAGACTATCAGGTTAGATACGATTTACAGTCAATTCTTTTTTTGTATTGCAATAAGCCAATAATGGTTCGCCGAGACATTGCTTTCTGCTCCCTTTTCAAAACTTATTCATAAGTATTGCGATAGTGAATATAATAGATGTTGAGTAGCCCTGTGGGATATAATAAATGAAACCTTTCTGTGTGATTTAATTACAAACAGATTCTATACTGCTTTAAAAAAATATATGAAAAATACTTTGTACTGATATATATGTGAAGAATTATGAAAAATACTTTCTACTGATATATATGTAAAGAATTGGGAAAAATACTTTGTACTGATACAGTGCCTTGCGAAAGTATTCGGCCCCCTTGAACTTTGCGACCTTTTGCCACATTTCAGGCTTCAAACATAAAGATATAAAACTGTATTTTTTTGTGAAGAATCAACAACAAGTGGGACACAATCATGAAGTGGAACGACATTTATTAGATATTTCAAACTTTTTTAACAAATCAAAAACTGAAAAATTGGGCGTGCAAAATTATTCAGCCCCTTTACTTTCAGTGCAGCAAACTCTCTCCAGAAGTTCAGTGAGGATCTCTGAATGATCCAATGTTGACCTAAATGACTAATGATGATAAATACAATCCACCTGTGTGTAATCAAGTCTCCGTATAAATGCACCTGCACTGTGATAGTCTCAGAGGTCTGTTAAAAGCGCAGAGAGCATCATGAAGAACAAGGAACACACCAGGCAGGTCCGAGATACTGTTGTGAAGAAGTTTAAAGCCGGATTTGGATACAAAAAGATTTCCCAAGCTTTAAACATCCCAAGGAGCACTGTGCAAGCGATAATATTGAAATGGAAGGAGTATCAGACCACTGCAAATCTACCAAGACCTGGCCGTCCCTCTAAACTTTCAGCTCATACAAGGAGAAGACTGATCAGAGATGCAGCCAAGAGGCCCATGATCACTCTGGATGAACTGCAGAGATCTACAGCTGAGGTGGGAGACTCTGTCCATAGGACAACAATCAGTCGTATATTGCACAAATCTGGCCTTTATGGAAGAGTGGCAAGAAGAAAGCCATTTCTTAAAGATATCCATAAAAAGTGTCGTTTGAAGTTTGCCACAAGCCACCTGGGAGACACACCAAACATGTGGAAGAAGGTGCTCTGGTCAGATGAAACCAAAATTGAACTTTTTGGCAACAATGCAAAACGTTATGTTTGGCGTAAAAGCTTTTCTTCAGCGTAAATGCTTTTCTTCAGCAGGGACAGGGAAGATGGTTAAAATTGATGGGAAGATGGATGGAGCCAAATACAGGACCATTCTGGAAGAAAAACTGATGGAGTCTGCAAAAGACCTGAGACCTGAATCCAATCGAGAATCTGTGGAAAGAACTGAAAACTGCTGTTCATAAATGCTCTCCATCCAACCTCACTGAGCTCGAGCTGTTTTGCAAGGAGGAATGGGAAAAATGTCAGTCTCTCGATGTGCAAAACTGATAGAGACATACCCCAAGCGACTTACAGATGTAATCGCAGCAAAAGGTGGCGCTACAAAGTATAAATTTAAGGGGGCTGAATAATTTTGCACGCCCAATTTTTCAGTTTTTGATTTGTTAAAAAAGTTTGAAATATCCAATAAATGTCATTCCACTTCATGATTGTGTCCCACTTGTTGTTGATTCTTCACAAAAAAATACAGTTTTATATCTTTATGTTTGAAGCCTGAAATGTGGCAAAAGGTCGCAAAGTTCAAGGGGGCCGAATACTTTCGCAAGGCACTGTATATATGTAAAAACAAATATGAAAAATACTTTGTACTGATATATATGTAAAAAAAAAAAATGTGAAAATAAAGAAAAACCCTTAAGAGTAGGTGTGTCCAAACTTTTGACTAGTACTGTATTTGTATATTTTTTCACATTTTCTAAATTATATATGAGCCTCTTGCTGGGATCATAAAAATTGATCCACAGGGAATGGACCCACAGGGAATGGATCCACAGGGAATGGACCCACAGGGAATGGACCCACAGGGAATGGACCCACAGGGAAAGTCAATAGATGGAAATCTTGGGTGTTAACCATGAAGCACCAACTCTAAAGAAAACATTCACGGTGTATGTTTGACAAGACTGGAGCAATGGTGGGGTGAACATGTGGGGATGGTAAAAGTATACCACCAACACAATAGTCTCGTTAAAGACAGTCTAGCATAGACCAAATACACCTGTGTGTCTTTTGTCATGGGAAAGACAGCTTAACTTTACTGGCTCTCATAAGCCTACAATGTCTTCATGTTGATGACCAAATCAAGGAATATTATTTTGAACGGATGATGTTTTTTTGAATTTTTTTATCCTCGTTTTAGGTACAAAAGCTGAGTTGGCGAGATGTCCGCCGAATCACATGCAGTGCATTGGCTCCAAAATGTGCATCCACTTCAATAAACTTTGCGATGGAGTGAGAGATTGTGAGGACGGATATGATGAAGGAGTACACTGTCGAGGTGAGTGTGTCGTTGAACGAAATGATGTTGAATATGACAATAAACGACATTCGCCAATCTGACTTCATTACCATGTGAATAAATGCAGCAGGCCCTGTACATTTCCCGGAGGATCCAGCCTTACATCACCTCTCAGTAGGATTATAATGAACATGTGTCTATTTTGCGGCGTCATGCAGTTATTACGAGACTAGATACAAATAGCTACAGTAATCCTGGCGACCAATGCTCTAGCGTTCATTTATTGTGTCATGTAGGGATGTCAAGGTGGAACCCCAGAACATACTATGTCTAGTGTCAGTTATATTTACCAATAGACCTACTAATTACTCTGTAAGACGAGGAATGCATTTACTCAATTCAACTAATAGGATGAATTAGTCACAACAGAATTAACACTCAAACAATTCCAGTGTGCATGGAATACATGATACACTACAAAGTAGGTGACTATCAGCTACGTACGACTTAACGTGGTTACATATATCTTCAATTCGAAAGAATCTCTAAGAGAAAATACTACGTGTGTGATACACAGAGGAGCTTACTAACAAGTTCTCAAAGTATGAACGAATTCACTGACTTTTAAAACATTCAAGCAGAAACTCACGCCCAGCCTGAATGAACATTTCTTTGCACTGTGCTAGTTAAAACAATAGGCAGGTAATCACACCAAGATTCTAATCTAATCGACCACATTAAAATGATAAGAGCACACCCGTGTCGCTCCTCTTTCAACTATCCGCCTTCAGCATAACACAGTGTCCCTGTAACAATACATCCAGAGCACTTACCGTACAATAGAATATATCAAAATGCATAGCTCTTTATGAACTCTTGAAACAATCCAAACATGACAATTTATTCTGAACAAAATTATACAGGTAACATGTAAAGTGTCGGTCCCATGTTTCATAATCTGAAATAAAATATCCCAGAAATGTTCCATATAGAAAAAAAAGCTTATTTCTCTCAAATGTTGTGCACAAATTTGTTTTCACCTCTGTTAGTGAGCATTTCTCCTTTTCCAAAATAATCCATCCACAATTAAGAAGGAAAGAAATTCCACAAATCAACTTTTAACAAGGCACACCTGTTCATTGAAATGCATTCCAGGTGACAACCTCATGAAGCTGGCTGAGAGAATGCCAAGAGTGTGCATATTTGTCATCAAGGCAGGTGTGGCATACCAAGAAGCTGCTTAAAAGCATGATCATTAGACAGGTGCAGCTTGTGCTGGAGGCAATACAAGGCACTCTAAAAATGTGCAGTTTTGTCACACAACACAATGCCACAGATGTGTCAAGTTTTGAGGGAGCTTGCAATTGGCATGCTGACTGCAGGAACAACCACCAGAGCTGTTGCCAGAGAATGTAATATTAATTTATCTACCAAAAGCCGCCTCCAACATCGTATTATAGAATTTGGCAGTTCGTCCAACTGGCCTCACAACCTGAGACCATGTGTAACCATGCCAGCCGTCGTCTTCATCTGCGGGATCGTCTGAGACTGGACAGCTGATGAAACTGTTGGGTTTGCACAACCAAAGAATTTCTGCAAAAACTGTCAGAAACTGTCTCAGGGAAGCTCATCTGCGTGCTCGCCGGGTCTTGCCCTGACTTCAGTGGGCAAATGCTCACCTTCAATGGCCACTGGCACGCTGGAGAAGTGTGCACTTCATGGATGAATCCTGGTTTCAACGGTACTGGGCAGATGATGATATGGGAAGGCATAAGCTACGGACAATGAACACAAATGAATTTCATCGATGGCAATTTGAATGCAGAGAGATTCTGTGACGAGATCCTGAGGCCCATTGTCTTGCCATTCACCCGCCGCCATCACCTCATGTTTTAGCATGATAATTCACAGCGCGAAATCGCAAGGATCTCTATACAATTCCTGGAAACCTGAAAATGGCCCAGTTCTTCCATGGCCTGCATACTCACTAGACATGTCATCTATTGAGCATGTTTCGGATGCTTTGGATCGACGTGTACGACAGCGTATTCCAGTTCCCGCCAATATTCACCAACTTCACACAGCCATTGAAGAGGAGTGGGACAACATTCCACAGGCCACAATCAACAGCTTGATCAGGACGGGCTCATAGTAATGGCTGGAACGGAATAAATGGAATGATAGCAAACATTCCATTGACTCCATTCATCCTCTCAGCAGCCTCCTGTGCAGTCATCATGCCGGGTCTCAGCGCCTGCAAGTCACTAGTCACGAGTATCAACTTCTCAAATGTTTACACTACAATTTCCCCCCTGTGGATACTCTGCATTGTAGAAAACAATCAGAGGAACCAGAGAACGATGTGGAGAGAG
Organism: Oncorhynchus kisutch; assembly: GCF_002021735.2. NCBI lineage: Eukaryota > Metazoa > Chordata > Actinopteri > Salmoniformes > Salmonidae > Oncorhynchus > Oncorhynchus kisutch. The sequence continues at coordinate 13,012,117 of NC_034178.2, read as the reverse complement.
GTGATTAGACCTTAAAAAATAACAGCATTGAGTCCATGTAATAGTTACCACCCAAATGCTTGCCAGGACAATGTGGAGACTCAAGAAGATGGTCGCCGTCTGCTTGGCCTGCATGAACTTCTTGTCCATGGTCATGAGAGACTCGGTGCTCTCCTCGTCGAAGGTATCCTCCCACCAGGGTGTGACGTCAGTCTCCAGGAGTACCAGCTGTCCCATCGTGCAGTCCTCCATCTAAAGTGTGTGACTTAGCTGGACAGGTCAGGCCCCATCATCGTAGGCCGTTTCACAGTTGATGACACATCACTGTTTGTGAAGAACTTGGAAAGCATTCCAAATAGCAATACAATGAAAGTACACACATTAACATGATATCATACTCTGCAATGTATGACAAATACAGATGACAAAATAAATGTCTCATGGCAACAATAATAAGTTGTGAATAAAGTTTCACAATCATTAATATGAAAACTAGCCAAGAAAGTTATCCCATCAACTACCTGATCCAAACAGAGGATGAATTAGTTGCCTAATAGTAAACTGTCAATTTTGAGGGGGTCCTGGGTGGCACTGCGGTCAAAAGCACAGCACCACAGTGCTGATGCGCCAATACAGCCTGAGGTTCAGTCCTCATAGGACGGCGCACAATTGGCCCAGCGCTGTCCGGTGTAGGAGAGGGTTTGGCCAGTGGGGATTCCCTTGGCTCACCGTGCTCTGGCGTCTTCTTGTGACAAGGCCGGTTGCCTGCAAGCTGACTCGTCAGTCAAACAGTGTTTCCTCTGACACATTGGTGCAACTGATATCTGGATTAAGCGAGCAGAGTGATACGAAGTAGGAGGACAGGTGGGTCATGTTTCGCAGGATGCGAATCCCAACCGTCGCCTCTTCCCGAGCCCATTGAGGAGTTGCAGAAATGACCCAAGGGACCTAATTTTGGGTGGAAACAGGGTTAAACAATACGCTTGTGGCAATACCACCCTGAACAAGCCTGTTCAGGATCGGGCCTGGTTAGTACTGTGACAGGAGAACCCCTGGGAATACCAGGTGCAGTAACAAACAAAAAAACATTGAAATAATAAATAAAAATGTTAACTGGTGATTTAATAATCAAATCAAATCAAATTGTATTTGTCACATACACATGGTTAGCAGATGTTAATGCGAGTGTAGCGAAATGCTTGTGCTTCTAGTTCCGACAATGCAGTAATAACGAACAAGTAATCTAACTAACAATTCCAAAAAAACTACTGTCTTATACACAGTGTAAGGGGATAAGGAATATGTACATAAGGATATATGAATGAGTGATGGTACAGAGCAGCATAGGCAAGATACAGTAGATGATATCGAGTACAGTATAACATATGAGATAAGTATGTAAACAAAGTGGCATAGTTAAAGTGGCTAGTGATACATGTATTACATAAGGATGCAGTCGATGATATAGAGTACAGTATATACGTATGCATATGAGATGAATAATGTAGGGTAAGTAACATTATATAAGGTAGCATTGTTTAAAGTGGCTAGTGATATATTTACATCATTTCCCATCAATTCCCATTATTAAAGTGGCTGGAGTTGAGTCAGTGTCATTGACAGTGTGTTGGCAGCAGCCACTCAATGTTAGTGGTGGCTGTTTAACAGTCTGATGGCCTTGAGATAGAAGCTGTTTTTCAGTCTCTCGGTCCCAGCTTTGATGCACCTGTACTGACCTCGCCTTCTGGATGACAGCAGGGTGAACAGGCAGTGGCTCGGGTGGTTGATGTCCTTGATGATCTTTATGGCCTTCCTGTAGCATCGGGTGGTGTAGGTGTCCTGGAGGGCAGGTAGTTTGCCCCCGGTGATGCGTTGTGCAGACCTCACTACCCTCTGGAGAGCCTTACGGTTGAGGGCGGTGCAGTTGCCATACCAGGCGGTGATACAGCCCGCCAGGATGCTCTCGATTGTGCATCTGTAGAAGTTTGTGAGTGCTTTTGGTGACAAGCCGAATTTCTTCAGCCTCCTGAGGTTGAAGAGGCGCTGCTGCATTATATATATATGTATATATATATAAATTGGATATATATATACTGTATATATATATATATATATATATATATACAGTATATAGCACCAATTTTTATATATAAATATATATACATATATACAGTATATAGCACCAATTTATACTGGCAGCTTAAGTGATTCAAATCCAATCCTGCATTCTGAACAGCCAAAAAGCACATGGAATTGGATATTTCATGACACATTTCAAACCACCTTCATAGGTGGTTTGAAAACAGATATAAACCTGATTCCTAATCAGATTTAAATCCGATTTATTTGCCCTCAAGTGTTTTTTTGACTGTTATTTGGCATATCTTGTTGCTTTCTAGTTCTGTTGACAGTTTGAAAAGTACACGTGGCAGCTATCTAGCTAGGTTATTGTTTACAAACACATTAGTGAATGTGCTAGAAAGTTAAACAGCTACCTAGCTAGCTAGTTGACTGCTGTGGCTAGCCAAAAAGGACTTGTTTTGAAAGTTGGATCATTTTATCCTTTGAGGCTTGAAATGTGTTCTTACACTATGATGTTGAACATTCAAAGTAACTTGGAAACGTCCATGGCAGCCATTGCTGTCACCTTAGCTTCACCACCTCCACCACCAATCAGCCTACACCAGTGTTCACACACCCGTATTTTCTAAGACAACTAGTGTAGACAAGTCAGCAAATAACTGCTGTCTGAACACACACAAATCCGATTTGGTTACTTGTAACTTGCTGTTTGGACAGTCAGTATTTCAAAACTGATTTGAAAAACAAAACGGATTTGAGCATTAAGGCCTGCAGTGTGAACAAGGCTTAAGAGTCCTCAGTCAACCTTAGTGTAAAAGACTGTTCTTCAAACCTGAACGGCATCTTTGATCGTTTGAATGATTCATCATGTGCTATGACACTGCAATCACATTACCATATTCATGATACTGAGGATTATTTTTAGCTAGGACTAGGCAACTTCTTTCAAGGAAACATCTTTATCGTGACTTTGTTAAGCAGAACGGTGCAGTAATTGCAGGAAACTATGATACGTGTTTCATAAACAGCTATGGCTATTGTACAAAGCCTACAAAGGATACAACATTTTTTACAACTTAACCTCGAAGGATGCCATATGTCTTACTTGTTCTGTGAAACACTTAAAACACCGCAGCAACAACAACAAAACCGGTGCAGGTGTTGCAGAAAAGAGATGTATAGAAAGCCTCACTGTGAACTCTTTCATCTCCCAGTGGAAATAATCAACTACAGTATTCTGCTCTGCCCACTTTTCCCCGTTTCTCCTCTGATGAATACAAAAGCAGTTGAATAAATACTGCATTCGCAGAATAGAGTTAAGAATAGGAATGTACAAAGACAGAATAAACTGGCATTTTATTTTTTTTAAAAGACATAGAATAAACTGCCAACTTAAAAGAGTAAGTGAGGCTACAGAGAGAGCACTTAATGGATCCTGCCGTGTAGAGTAAGTGAGGCGGAGGAAAATATCTCCATCTATTTTGTTAAGGCACGACAAGTAGGCGGCGACAAGCAGAGAAGTTGGTTTACTGCTTTATGCTGTATCGTTAGAGCAGAAGACGTGATAGCAAATACATCCAGATTGACCAATTATCTGTGAATAATGGTCCAATAAGCCAAATTGTAACTTCTGTAAAGGGACGAGGATGCATTGTGTTTAAGTTACTCCTTAAGTCTATGGGCCCTAAACAGTCTCTAAAAAGAGCATACTGTACAAACACTGTGTTTGGATACAAAAGTGCATTAGCTCCACTCAGCTCCTCATCTTGGGTTGTTTCTGTTGGCATGAGTGGCTTATTTATGGTCTGAGGATGACAATAGCAGATGGGACATTAGCAACTAATCATAAGAGATCAGTGAGTGAGTTAAGAGGTTTTACTCAAGAGTACAGGCATGCACTCCCAATGAGAGGCAAAGCGGGAGAGATGCAATGCATGTTTCCAAGGAAACATGAGACGTTAAAATGCACTGAGAATATCTCATCACCCTAATGTTACTTTAGATAGTTGTAATGTATCATTATTTAATTTTTTAATGTATTCAAATTTGACCAAATGTACAGTTGTGGCCAAACGTTTTGAGAATGACACAAATATACATTTCCACAAAGTCTGCTCCTCCAGTGTATTTAGATATTTTTGTTACTATGGAATACATAAGTATCATTACAAGCATTTCATAAGTGTCATTGGCTTTTATTGACAATTACATGAAGTTGATGCAAAGAGTCAATATTTGCAGTGTTGACCCTTCTTTTTCAAGACCTCTGCAATCCGCCCTGGCATACTGTTAATTAACTCCTGACCGATGGCAGCCCATTCATGCATATTCAATGCTTGGAGTTTGTCACGTTCTGACCTTAGTTCCTTTGTTTTGTCTTTGTTTGAGTATGGTCAGGGCGTGAGTTGGGTGGGTAGACTATGTGTGTTTTTCTATGTTGGGGTTTTGAGTTCGGCCTAGTATGGTTCTCAATCAGAGGCAGCTGTCAATCATTGTCCCTGATTGAGAATCATACTTAGGTAGCCTGGGTTTCACTTTTGGTTTGTGGGTGTTTTCTTTCCGTGTGAGTGTTTTGGCCACACGGTACTGTTTCGGTTTTCGTTTTGTTCACGTCGTTTATTGTTTTGTATTTGAGTGTTCAGTTCGTTTTGAATAAATCATCATGAACACTTAGCCTGCTGCGCTTTGGTCCGATCCTTCTTCCACCTCTGAATGCCGTTACAGAGTTTGTCAGAATTTGTGGGTTTTTGTTTGTCCACCCGCCTCTTGAGGATTGACCACACGTTCTCAATGGGATTAAGGTCTGGGGAGATTCCTGACCATGGACACAAAATATTGATGTTTTGTTCCCTGAGCCACTTAGTTATCACTTTTGCTTTATGGCAAGGTGCTCCATCATGCTGGACAAGGCATTGTTCGTCACCAAACTGTTGCTGGATGGTTGGGAGAAGTTGCTCTCGGAGTATATGTTGGTACCATTCTTTACTCCCTTGACTGAGAAGCAACCCCACACATGAATGGTCTCGGGATGCTTTACTGTTGGCATGACACAGGACTGATGATAGCGCTCACCATGTCTTCTCCGGACAAGCTTTTTTCCGGATGCCCCAAACAATCGGAAAGGGGATTCATCAGAGAAAATGACTTTACCCCAGTCCTCAGCAGTCCAATCCCTGTACCTTTTGCAGAATGATGTGGCTTCTTTGCTGCCCTTCTTGACACCAGGTCATCCTCCAAAAGTCTTTGCCTCACTGTGCGTGCAGATGCACTCACACCTGCGTGCTGCCATTCCTGAGCAAGCTATGTTCCTGGTGGTGCCTCGATCCCACAGCTGAATCAACTTTAGGCGACAGTCCTGGCGCTTGCTGGACTTTCTTGGGCGCCCTGAAGCCTTCTTCACAACAATTGAACTGATCTCCTTGAAGTTGTTGATGATCCGATAAATGGTTGATTTAGGTGCAATCTTACTGGCAGCAATATCCTTGCCTGTGAAGCCCTTTTTGTGCAAAGCATTGATGGCGGCAAGAGTTTTCTTGCAGGTAACCATGATTGACAGAGGAAGAACAATGATTCCAAGCACCACCCTCCTTTTGAAGCTTCCAGTCTGTTATTCGAACTCAATCAACATAACAGAGTGATCTCCAGCCTTGTCCTCGTCAACACTCACACCTGTGTTAACGAGAGAATCACTGACATGATGTCAGCTGGTCCTTTTGTGGCAGGGCTGAAATGCAGTGGGAATGTTTTTGGGGGATTCAGTTTATTTGCATGGCAAAGAGGGACTTTGCAATTCATCTGATCACTTCATAACATTCTGGAGTATATGCAAATTGCCATCATACAAACTGAGGCAGTAGACTTTGTGAGAATTCATGTGTGTCATTCTCAAAACTTTTGGCCACGACTGTATATCAATGTAAGTACAAAGATTTGACCATATCCCAACCACCCTTTTTCCTTCCCTCCCTCCCTCCCTCCATCCCAACCACCCTTTTTCCCTCCCTCCCTCCCTCCCTCCCTCCCTCCCTCCCTCCCTCCCTCCCTCCCTCCCTCCCTCCCTCCCTCCCTCCCTCCCTCCCTCCCTCCCTTCCACCACATAACATATCCACCCGACCCCCCCTAGTCCCTTCCCCACCCCTTCCACCCACCTCAAATCCTTCCTTCCCTCCCTCCCAACCACCCAACCACCCACCCTGATCACCTCATATAGCCAACCCACCCCACACCCTCGCTCAATTCGGTCCTAGAAAACAACAATTCTACAGAGATATCGCAACAAAAAAACAGTCGAGAATACAGGGGGAAAAAATATATATACAAACAACTCAGTACAGTTTCCAAATACAAAAACAGAAATAAATAAATGATCAGTAAACCTTAGACAAACATGCTTGGACTGGATAGTATTATATTGATGACTGTACCTATTATGTAATGACGACTGGTAAATGCCTTCTGGGAAACCTTAAAGCATCTCATCAGAGGGGAGCCTCTGCGAGCCTTTAACATATGATATAAATGGTTGCCATTTTCTAACAAATGTATCATTGGAATCCCTAAGAGAATAATTCATTTTCTCAAGCTTTAGGAAGAACATTACATCGTTGAGCCATTGAGAAGTAGAGGGGGGCGGAGCAGACTCCCACGGGTGAAGAATTCTACGTCGAGCTAATAAGGATGGAAAAGCAACAATATGGGCATGTTTGGGGTCCAAGCAGAACAAGTCTTACGCAATACCAGAAACAGCTATTAAGGGACACGGCTGAAGGTTCATTTCAAGCACATCAGACAAAGTTCTAAAAATAGAATCCCAGTAATCTTGTAGTTTAGACCATTGAATGCACATGTGACTACGGTCACATGGTGAGACATGACATCTATCACACTCATCATTTTCATGTGGATGTATTTCAGACAGACAATCTGGATTTGTAAAAATGCACTGTATGTAAAACCTTAAATTGTTTTGAACCGCCAAGACTCTATCAATCGCCTCATCCCACCACTCCTGTGTAAATTCAACACCCATTTCCCATTCCCAAGCAGATTTAGTTTTGTTGGTGGAGTGTTTGTCCAATGACAAAATACGCAGATATATCTGAGAAATGACTGCGAGAGGGGGATACTGGGAGAGAAGAGCAGAGTAAAGCAGAAAGAGCAGCAGAAATACAAGAAACTGCCTCTAGGTGGCATCATGGGGTATCTGGAGCATATAACCAGAATGGCAATTTCTGAAAGTTGGCTGCCCAGTAATAGTATACAAAATTGGGTAGTGTCGGCCCTCCACTAAACTTGCATCTCTGAAGTAAAGATCTACTGACTGGGTACCTTTCCTCCCCAGATAAATGTGGTAACAGCCTGATTGATTGACAACAAAAAAACTTTGTTAAAAACAATGGGATAGATTGAAATAGATAAAGGAATTTGGGAGAACTGTTCATTTTTACAGCATCAATCCTTCCTATAAGTGATAGTGGTAAGCTACCCCATCTCTGAAAATCAGTTTTCATTTGAGCAAATAGGGGAGCAAAGTTTGCAGAAAAAAGAGCCTGTAATGAACGAGTTACGTTCACTCCAAGGTATTCGAAACCAGAGTGGCTAAGCTGAAAGGGCAAGTCTGCCTGCTGGAGCTGTTGCGCTTCTGGATTGATTGGGAAGCACTCACTTTTCTGGAGATTCAGCTTGTAACCGGAGAAGGAGCCAAAGTTCTCCAGAATAGAAAGGATAGAAGGTAAACAGGTTACAGGGTTATTTACATAGAGTATCAAATCATTTGTATATAATGATAAGCTATGTTCAACTCCTTCCCATGCTACACCCTGGAAAGAGGAGGATGCCCGTAAAGCTACTGAAAAGGGCTAAATGGCGATGGCAGATCATAAAGGGGACAGTGGGCAGCCTTGGCATGTCCCACATCCCAGGGCAAAATAATCAGAATGGGTGTCACTGGTACAGGCACTGGCCTGGGGAGAGGTATACAATAGACAGATCCTTGAGCAAAAATGTGTCCCCAAATCCAAATTTTTTAAGAACAGCAAATAGGTACTCCCATTCAGTTCTGTCGAATACCTTCTCTGCGTCTAGGGAGATTGCCACCTCAGGGGAGTTGGAGAATTGTTTAGAATAAATAATGTTAAACAGCATTCAAATGTTAAAACATGAATATCTGTCCTTTATAAAGCCGCTTGGTTCCTGTGATATGAGTCTTGGTAAAACTACTTCCAGACGCCTCGCTATCACCTTCGCCAGCACCTTTACATCCACATTAAGGAGCTTTAGGGGCCTAATTGAAGAACAGGAAGTGGGGTCTTTCCCCTTCTTAAGGAGAAGCCTGTGTTAGGGTAGGTGGCAACGAGCCACGTTCAAGTGATTCATTATACATAGATAAAAGTAAAGGGGCTAACTTGGTATAGCATTTCTTAAAGAACTCAGTTGGAAACCCATCAGGCCTTGTAGCTTTGCTGCTCTGCATTGACTTGATAGACTGAATAACTTCTTCAATGCCCGAGAGGGGAATCAAGGTCATCTGCAGTTTCAGCCTCAACTGTGGGAGTCACCAGTTCACCCAAAAATGTAGCCATATTGTCAGTATCTGATGGAAATTCAGACATATGCAGGGAGGAATAGAAAGATGTGAAGGTGTCATTGATCCCCTTAGAGTCAGAAATCAAGCTATGAGAGGAATCTTTAATTTGGGGAATCAGACATGTAGCAGCTCTGCATTTTAATTGGAGTGTGAGCAGACGACTTGCCCAGTCGCTATGTTCATAGTAGGTTCCACTAGCAATAGTAACCATTCTGCATCTGTAGTGGACAAGAGATTGAATTCAGATTGTAAATTCAAGCTTTATTCCAAGATACAAACTTTATAGGGCTAGGACTACCTATTCCCATATTACTATTATTCGTGTTGTTAGCCATCTAAAATATTGAAATGAAAAAGGTGTAAAAACAGACCAAGCATTTGCAAAGATAACAGAGAAAACTGATGAAAAAAGCAAAGATAGAAACCAAACCAATATTTTTTTTTTTTATGTGACCAAAAAAATCACTCCCCCTCCACTCCCACCCAAATCCAAAGTCTCCTTCCCCAGCGAATGGAGACAGCAGGATGAAGTTGGCGCAGCGTCGGTGCATTTAAACAGGAAACCTTCCTATCCTAACGCGGAGAGGTTCCATAGCACCAGTAGTGAAATAAATTTGAAAAGGCATTCACAAAACGGTAAAATAGGTCAACCAAAACAAAGACCCCATAACAGTGGATCGGAACTTTCCTGACTCAGGGAGTCTTCAATCAGTGCAACAAGTACAATGGATGGCCAAATAAGTGTCCCACAGTATGTTACCCTATTACAAAAAAGAAAAGGGGCCAAGTGTCTGTACATGTACGAATGATCAATAGGGCGTAATAAAGTGCTGAAAAGTCCTTCAGTAAGTATATAGAAAAAAATAGAAACATTTAAACAAAGGAAAGCTCTGCTGAGTGGCAATGTAATTTCTGAGACCAGAAACATACGGAGGTTCAGAAGATCTCTGGGGAGTGTGACCGCATGAGGCTCTGTAACGGTTGGACTGAAGTCGGCGCCATTACCATTCACATTTGCCATCGCGGTTGAAACGTTAGTTACAGGTCTTCTGCTCCTCAGGTCGTGTGACATTTGAATCAAAAAGTTAACTCACAAACTCACCAATCAAATATGATATATAAGAAAGTAGAATGCAAAGTACAAATTTGGGCAAAATGAACCCATGCGTAAGAGCCTCGTCCACGAGCTTCTTGTCCATTCACATGCTAAACCGGAAGCCATAGTGGTGTGTTGGCATTCTATCCAATATATACAAAACATCTTGACTAGTTTAGATTTACAGATTAAGTGAAAATATAGTGAAAAGTTAAGTAACGCTAGGCATTATTTGCCTCTCTGATTCCTGATAATGTAGCTTGGCTGTGAAACAGGCCATTAAACAAGACACCTGACAGGGTGTGAGCCTCCCCTGCGCTCCGCTGCCATGGCGCTGTGGTAAATTTACAGCCACATAACTCACACAGTGAATCCTCAAGGTGATTCCGCCATCGTCGTGCTCCACTAACCAGAGACCAGACACAGGACCAGACACAAGTGTTTGCTATGGGAATCAGCAAACAAGATATAGAGCTGTTGGGGTTGGGGGTTGATGGGGCTGCTGTGGGGCTGAGGTCTAGGACGCTGGCCCCCTGAGGTGATCCATCTCACCACTAGGAGAGGGTCACTATAAACTAGAGTCCTTTTTTTCACCTTTATTTAACCAGGTAGGCTAGTTAAGAACAACTTCTCATTTGTAACTGTGACCTGGCCAAGATAAAGCACAGCAGTTCGACACAAACAACAACACAGAGTTACACATGGAATAAACAAAAAAGAAAAGTCTATATACAGTGAGTGCAAATGAGGTAAGGCAATAAATAGGCCGTGGTGGCGAAGTAATTGCAATATAGCGATTAAACACTGGAATGGTAGACGTGCAGAAGATGAATGTGCAAGTAGATATACTGGGGTGCAAAGGAGCAAGATAAACAAATAAATACAGTATGGGGATGAGGTAGTTGGATGGGCTGTTTACAGATGGGCTTTACAACAACACTCTGAGCAAAAGCTCCCCAGTCTCCACAAGCCTCCATACAATTCCTCACAGCAGTGGAACTCTTACCCACATCCATGTCCATCCATGTGGGGGACCATCACCATCTCTGTGGGGAGTACAGACGATGGGAATTGGGGAACAGCCATATTAATCAAACACCACCAGAACAGCCATATTACTTTTCATAGAAGGAAAAGCTGCTATGAGTTTTGGTCGACTCCCTAGTGGTGGTGTCCTGGTGAGGCATCATGGGAGAATGAAGAGGCTGTTTGTAATCAGTGGGAGATGGGATGGAGCTGGCCTGGAAATGTTTCAGTACAGAAAGGTGATACTTGTATCAAAGTGAATGCATGTAAATTAAAGTGAAGTTCACTGACAGTAATTTTTTTATAAACGCTGTGTGTGATGACTCTAGCATTCTTGCCTGCTTGACATAAACAGATATAACTCTGCTTCACACTCCCAAGGTCAGCCACTGACAGGTTTATGAGGAAATAAATGCTTTTGAATTATAATTTGGGTATTGAAGTCATTGCAATTTGTGGCAGTGGCACATGTTGTGCAAGAATATAAATCACTGAATTTTTACCACCAATTTGTGAAACAATAAATACAATGTAGGTGTAGAGAGATGCTGACAGAACAGCAGGAAACCCCTGTGTGTCCCAAATGGCACCCTATTTCCTATATAGTGCACTACTTTTGACCAGGGCTCTGGTCAAAATTAGCGCAACACAGTATATAGGGATTAGGGTATATGGTGCCATTTGGGATGTAGCCTTGGACAGCTCTCTGACTGATGCATGTGATCATGAGCAGTTATTGCTGTTGGAGGAAGTAATGAATTACATACAATGGACCTTACATTTGTACTTAACTGATTTCCTGTTGACAGCAACCTTGAAATCGGAGAAATGTATCAACATAAGCAGCTTTTAAACAGCAATTCACTTTCTGAAATCGCTGTGAAATAAATCATGCACACCAAATGATAAACAGCTAACAAAGAGATCGGAATAATTCATTTAAAAAGGGTTTCTATGTCCTCTTTCGGGGGGGTTCAAATCTTTAACACCTCTTCCCCTTCTGCTGGCAGTAAGAAAGGAAATGACATTTCAACTTAGAAACTTCAAGTCTGAAAGCCCAGAGACATTAGTGATGTATTAACATAACATACCACCAGTCATTGCTATTTCCATGGCAATGTCAACCACCTACACACGACAATGTCTTTTTAAAACTTTGTCTTCCAGAACTCCAGCCAAAGTGCCAAGAGTTGTTGTGTCAGTACGGCTGTGTCATAATGAGAAACGTGACGTTCTGCTTCTGTGCAGACGGCTTCGAGGTGGAACAGGATGGTCGAGCCTGCAGAGGTAAGGGCCGACAGCCAACAATTCATCTAAATCAAAGGGATGAGTGTCGGATATTAACAAACTGATGACAAAAAAAGAATGGTCGCGCTTTTATGTTCGACAACACAGTAAGTCATATTTGGATCATTCTGGAATAACTGCTAAATGGACACACATATATTGTACTCTGTATGTGTGAAGGTGACACTTTTGAGATGTCTTTTTGGGGCCATATTAAGCCAGGTTTATGTACCGGAAAGTATTCAGACCCCTTCCCCTTTTCCACATTTTGTTACGTTACAGCCCTATTATAAAACGGATAAAATTTGTAAAAAATATCCTCATCAATCTACACACAATACCGCATGACAAAGCGAAAACAGGTTTTTAGAAATAAAAAAACAGAAGTACTTTATTTACACAAGTATTCAGACCCTTTGCTATGAGACTCGAAATTGAGCTCAGGTGCATCCAGTTTCCATTGATCATCCTTGAGATGTTTCTACAACATGATTGGAGTTCACCTCTCGGGTAAATTCAATTGATTGGACATCATTTGGAAAGGCACATACCTGTCTATGTAAGGTCCCACAGTTGACAGTGTATGTCGGAGCAAAAAAACAAACCAGGAGGTCAAAGGAATCATCCATGGAGCTCAGAGACAGGATCGTGTTTTTGCTTTGTCATTACGGAGTATTGTGTGTAGATTGACGAGGGGGAAAAAAACAATTCAATCCATTTTAGAATAAGGCTGTAACGTAACAAAATATGTAAAAACTCAAAGGGTCTGAATACTTTCCGAATGCACTGTATTTAGCTCATGTTTGAACGGCACTTAGCTTGTAACAACTTCCTGCCCTCTCACTGTAGATCACGACGACTGCACAGTATACGGTACATGTAGCCAGGCCTGTATGAACACCTTTGGATCATATAGATGTAGCTGTACAGATGGATACGTCCTACAACCCAACAGAAGGTCCTGCAAAGCCAAGACCGGTAGGATGAAGGATGTATCGTGGCTTTAGTATGCAGCATGTCTTTGGTGGAGAGCTTTTACCTCTAGAATGTGTTGTTTCATGAAGTAAACCAAGGGGTTACAATCTAATCAATAGGAATTTAACTTTATGTTGGAGACTCATCTGGTGAACATGTATGTATAGCCGAACTGTAACACGACCTGAGCTATTTCATGTCTACTTGTCTTTGCTGTTCTGTGTTACTTTGCCCCCTTAGGGCCACAGCATAATGTGATGACTCAATCAGGTAACTTTACAATTGTCGCAGATAATACAAGAGTTTTGTTAAAAGGGAGAGTTCAGGATTTTTGACAATGAAACCCTTGATCTACTTCCCCAGAGCCAGATGAACTCATGGATACCGTTTTTTTGTCGCTACATCCATATGAATGAGGTTAGAGGTAGTTTCGTGAGCCAACGCGTTAGTGGAATGACTGGACGTCTATGGCATCTGATAGCATGCTAGCACTTACAATAGATTTCCGGGCACTGCGCTAATGCTAGTTAGCAATTGTGTTATTGTTAGTTAGTTAGTTATTCCAAACTGCACACAGAGACATTAAAAATGGTATCCACGAGTTTATCTGACAAGGGGAAGAAGATAAAGGGCTTCATTGCCAAAATCCTGAAGTGTCCCTTTAAGACATAACCATTAACGGAAAGGATTTAGCAAGAGAGGGAACCCTGATTTATGACTAGCATTACTTCCATTACTCAAGTACCGTGTGAGCTAAACTTTCCTTGGACTGGTAAATCACACTCTTCATGGGTGAATAGAAGTCCAGGCCACGCACACACGCACCCACCCACGCTCACACACACACACCTCCTGACATTCCCATGCTTTCAGCACCCATGTCTCCTGGGTCAATAACAGTTGTAAAACACCTGGTGACAATCCTTTGTTTAATTTCCTGCTGGATATACAGTAGTGGGCTATCCCTTAGAAAGATATCTACAGTACTGGGCTATCCCTCAGAAAGAGATCTACAGTAGTGGGCTATCCCTTAGAAAGAGATCTACAGTAGTGGGCTATCCCTCAGAAAGAGATCTACAGTAGTGGGCTATCCCTCAGAAAGAGATCTACAGTTGTGGGCTATCCCTCAGAAAGAGATCTACAGTAGTGGGCTATCCCTTAGAAAGAGATCTACAGTAATTGGCTTTCCCCTTTGAAATAGTCCATAAATAATGGAACCTAAACAGTGACTGGACATTACCAGTAATTGTGAAAGTGGCAGTAAATGCAATGTCCCAAACTAGTTGAATAATGGAATACTACCATTTTAGCATGCTACTTGCACTGTAATGGTCAAAGCTACATAGACACCTGTAAAAGCTTGTCTATATCAACTTGTTACAGAGAATTAATCAGAGATTTTTGGAAGCAAATGAATGTTTGCCTGATGGGTCATTAGCAGCAAACAAGTGCTTATTATAACCTCATTCAGATGCTCTGTTTTTGAAGTGTCTGTTGTTGGATTATATGCCGTAAGTATCCTTTAAGAATGTATGGATGGATACTAATTTCAGTCTCTCTCTCTCTCTCTCTCTCTCTCTCTCTCTCTCTCTCAGATCCTGGGGACAGACCACCTGTGTTGCTGATTGCGAGTACAGGACACATCACAGTCACACACCTCAATGGGTCGTCTATACCCAACCTAAAGCAATTGGATACTAATCAGACGATTCACACATTAGATTTCTGTTACAAGGATGAATCGTTATGTTGGATCTCCTTTACAAACTCCAACGGTCAGCTTTGGTGTGCCACCATGACAAAGTTAAAAGGCTTTTCACAGATGCGAAGAGTACGGATAGGAGAGAATCTAGAGAGTAAGTTTCATTCCAAATGATGTAGAAATATCTATCATAAGGGTTTGGATGTTGCTGCTCTAACAAAAAAGTTTGCTCTAGTCACAATGTACTTTTTTTCATTTGGTTGTAGATGTGGAACATTTTGCCATTGACTGGCTCACAAGAAACATTTACTTTGTGGATAGAGTAAGTGAAAGAATATATGTCTGCAATGAACAAGACGACGCATGTGTCACAATAGTTGGTCTCGATCTTCAAAACCCTGGTGGAATTGCTCTAGACTCATTGATGGGGTAAGTTGAGAAATTGAGAAATGTATTTTATGCAGGTTTTTCCCGTCTAAATATGCCTCAGCTATTGTACTGGTACCAACACATATGTTTCTGATTGATTTAAGGTTCCTTGTAGTGGAACCATATGATATATTTTCCTTTTCTAAAAGCAGCAACAGACACCACCATATTTACTTTCACATTCTACAGATTTTTTTATATATATTTTTTTTTAACTTGAAAACTTGAAATCAAACTGACTCAGCTCACAACATTTGACAACTCAATTTGAGTAGACCTGTATCTGTATGTGATGCAGAGCTGTATCAGTTGTCAAAACCGAGTGCTACCTCTAGCTGATAAAGAAGCTACGAGGTGGGTCCCAAATGGCACTCTGTTCTCTATATAGTGCACTACTTTTGACCAGAGCCCTATGGGCCTCGGTAAAAAAAAAGTGCACTTTATAGGGAATACGATGCTGTTTGAGACAGTCTATTTTAAGGCTTAGACTTCCAAACCTGTGGTATTCCTGACTCGGATTTAAGTGGCTCCTGCACCTTAGCAGTCAGTTGCTGTTAGGAGATTGTGTTATCTTCCTGTGCCACTCACTGCACTCACACGCAACAAAGCTGTTTTGACAACATCACAGTGAGAGGGGTAATATTCCAGGACCAATGTGTTCAATTATTGATGCGATATCATCGGCAATACATTAGTTTCCCCCTTCAGGGAGAAATGACTCCCTTCTACTCCCATGATATCTGTCAGATGACAAAAGGGAATGTAGACAGGTACTATCTAAGGATTCCATGTGTTTTCAATGGATTTCACTTAGTTCACTTCAAATGTTTTAGTGTTCTGCTTAAAATGGAGTTGGATTGTAGAAATGACTGGAAAGCGTAGAGCTGATATTGTCTCAGTCTGATATGATCTGATACATTTGTTTTGCGTAGACAGATTAAAAATTTTCAAATTAGTAATTTTAGGTTTGATATGTTTTTAAATCAAAAATAAGTGAAGGGTGAAGGTGAACTCTACATGCAGTCATACTTCTGTTCTGAAGCTCATTGTTGAAAAGAGCCTTGATGCTGAAATAAGTCATTGGCGTGTTGCATTTGGTTGACTGCACCTAGAATAGCTTTCTGATTGGTGTCATTGATTTATTTAATTACAAAACACTACTTAACTGTTCGAATGAGCTTTCAAATATGGTTGAATGAAAACCATCAATTTGCAGCACAACATTGCATGTGATAAATTCTGTATGTGACTGGCGTGTGAAATAGGAATTACAAGGACGATTGTGATTCCACAGTTCATTTCTCCACAACACCCGTTTCCCTACTGTTTATGGAACCGTGCACATTACTCAATGTTTCAGGTTCAACGTGATAATGTCAAAGTGTCAGAGTTAGCGACAAAGCTCATTCCCATCCGTAGTCCAAACTGTAGGCCTACTGCACACTGATTCTCAATTGTGGTTGGATTCTATTAAAAACAGTTTTATACCCTGGGATTCAACTTGCTTTTCAGGAAAATGTTCTTTACGGATTCGGGGAGTACGGCCAAGTTGGAACGGTGCAATATGGACGGCACCAACAGGACCAGGATAGTGGAGAACAGAATAGAGAAGCCCACAGCTGTTACTCTGGACCTGGTTAGAAAGCTGGTCTACTGGGCAGATGCTGTCCTGGACTATATCGAAGTGGTGGACTACAATGGGAGCAACCGGCACACTGTTATCCATGAAAGCTCTGTAAGTACAGCGTGTGACAGTTGTTATCCTATGATCTGCCCATTTCCAATGTTCAATCGTGCTTTGCTTCAGAGAAACCATATACGATTTTACCAACGGGCATGCCAGTTAGTCTCACTTTAAGGGTAGTTTGTGAGGACTCAATAAGATAGTCCAAATGACATAGCCTTTGGTTAAGTCGTGGAGTAGATACTCTGCCGAGTGTGGACATTCTTTGACCCTCCCTTTTTTACATAGAGACAGTGGTTACGTCCCAAATGGCATCCTATTCTGCTCTACAGAGAGAGGGAGTAGGGTTGAAAGAGATGCAACCGATGCTACTGTACATTCCTGCTGCTGCTGTATCCCCTAGTCACAGCCTTTTCCAATGGATTAGAATGGAGTGGAGGAGCAGGCCCAGCTAGCACATTTGGTTTCCAATTGGTTCTGGGAACGAAGCCATAAGTGAAAATGTTTCCTCTTCTGGGGACACACATTTGTAGGTTGCCGGAAGGTTCCAGAGAATGTTTTATTATGGTTTTCTAAACGATTTGAAGGTAATTAAATCATGTTCTGAGAACGTGTTTCAAATAAGACTTTTAATAACACTGCTAGCTTAGTTTTGGGTTAACTGTCTTGAACTCCAAGCACAGATAGGACATGCAAACACACGTGTTCTTTATTGTGGCACGGCATCAGTGACATTCAAACCTTCTGTTTTCTATCCGTGGAATTATTCCACGGTGAAACCAGGATGGAGCTAGTGTAGCATGCCGTGTTTTATTTAACTCATACGAAGCTGTTCATTTTAGTCGAATCAAACAGACCCCATTTCAAAGGAAACAATCACTTATTAGGATCAGGTTGTGGCCAATTACACAGCTGAACGGAATGTATATGTTAAATAACATGCTCAGAACTTTCTTTGAATACTACTCATGTTTTCTTGGGGGTTTTATGGAACGTTTTCTTAATGTTC
The DNA here is from genome assembly GCF_002021735.2 of Oncorhynchus kisutch. Lineage (NCBI taxonomy): Eukaryota > Metazoa > Chordata > Actinopteri > Salmoniformes > Salmonidae > Oncorhynchus > Oncorhynchus kisutch. Next base: position 12,994,262 of record NC_034178.2, on the reverse strand, counting down.
TGTGAAACATGACTTAAATAGAACCACGAGGAAACTTGTAGAAAACATTAGGCTGAAGTACTGAAATTCCCACAGAGAAACATGGTTTCTTCACATTCTCTGAACAATTTGAGAACATTACTTTCATTAGAACCATGAGGAAACGTTACGCTGATTGTACAGAAACTCCCACCTAAGAAACATATGGTTCTCAGAATGTCATGTGCTAGCTGGGTATCCTGCACCATTCCAAGAATATTGTTGGAATCAGTGGCGGCTGCTGAGGGGAGGACAGCTCATAATAATGTCAGGAACGGAGTGAATGGAATTCCACCTATTCCACTCCAGCCATTACCACAAGCCCCCCCCCCCCCCCCCAATTAAGGTGCCACCAACCTCCTGTGGTTGGAATATTGTATGTAAAATCAATCATAGGACAACCACTTTCTCACAGAGCTCTAAGAAACATATGGTTCTCAGAACGTTATGTGCTTGCTGGGGGCAAAGGTGTTTACCTGGGGATTAAGTTGAGATGAATGAAACATATAAATGCAGCCCAGCGTTGCTCTATAGCACTGTGCCTCTCCTTCCTCTTGTCACTACTGCTCTCTTTGTCTCCCAGTTGCTGCACCTCCACGGATTATCACTCTTTGAAGATTATTTGTTTGCAACTCGCACCGAGCCATCTAAAGGGACAAAAGCGGACATTTTACAGATAAATCGGTTTAGCGTAGCAGACGTTCAAACTGTAACCACCGTGGAGAATTCTGTGGGAATACGTGTTTACCAGAAACTCACCCAACCAACAGGTAAAAAGAAAATATAGTGTTTCTTGCATGTGTAGAAGATAGCTGTGTGTGTGTGTGTGCACGTGTGTGTGTGTGTGTGTGTGCACGTGTGTGTGTTTGTGAGTGTGTGTGTGTCTGTGTGTGTGTGTGTTGTGTGTTTGGTATCTACCCTCGTCTCCTATCTCTCTCTGCAGTCAGGACTCATGCCTGCGATCCCGATCCGTCCGGAAGAAAAGGAGGATGCTCTCACATGTGTCTGCTCAGCGGAAGTTACAAATCCCGATCCTGCCGCTGTGGAACAGGCTTTGTACTGGGAAGTGACAGACAATCCTGCAAGAGTAAGTTCATATTAGGGCATATTATGTCATGTGTTGACGGTCATAGTGTCAGTCAGAGGCAAAGTAGCTTCTATAATTAGTGATAGCGCCCGCGCGACCCAAACGTCTGCAACTTTGCTCCAGCCTGCTCCTCTGTCAGGTCTACTGAACATCACATCTAGTCAACTCAAACAACATTGCCTAATGACTGGTGAAAAGCCCAAATTCATCTTTGTTTTGGTCGGCTTCAATGCGTCCCGTTAACTTTGTCTCGAGCGTTGCTTTGGCACAGGCTCGTTTTTGGAGTAAGGGATTGATTGATTTGATGAGGTCTAATCAGCCGACCGAATTCTTGCTTTAATTTAGGTCATTGTAATTACCTTATTATTCTTGTCTTAGGATACAATTTTTAATTTCCTGTGTCGGTTGGAAGAAAAGTGAATCATGTAAATGAATTACACATGGGCAGTGTTCAGGGTAAAGAAGATTAGTCGCTGGTGGTTTGTTTATGTAATATTCATAACGCTTCCTATAAGCACCCTCTTCATAATGCATTATAACCTCCCTCTGCAGAGCCTATGAATGAGGTATTCCTGTTCTACGGACGAGGGAGACCCGGTGTCATCCGAGGCCTGGACCTGAATAGCAAGTCGGAGGCCGAGCACATGGTACAGATTGGCAATCTTGTAAACCCTCGGGCAATCGGCTTCCATGCAGAGACCAGCCACATATACTTTGCCGACACAACCAGCTTTCTGATTGGCCGACAAAGACTGGATGGAACCCATCGAAAAACGATCCTTAAAGATGGTCAGTGCATTCAGATGGTTCTGTTTGTGAGGTAACAACTTCAAGTGACCTTGAGATGAGATATTCCAGATGTTGACAAAAAATAGCACCTTTTAAGTTAATGAATTGAGAATCATGCCAATCACGTTATGTGAGGGTTAAACACATGTGGACAGACGCAGGTAACATAAGATTGTATCATAGCAGTCGTCAACAGACTGTGAGATGCGACAACTAACGAGGAACTCTCTTCTGGTGCCCAGATATTTTGGACAAATCACAATTTCACAGGTGTTCGCATCTTTCAAATTTGAAAATGGCCTCCCGAGTGGCGCAGCGGTCTAAGGCAATGCATCTCAGTGCAAGGGGCATCACTACAGTCCCTGGTTCGTATCCAGGCTGTATCCAGCCGTGATTGGGTCCCATAGGGCGGCGCACAATTGGCCCAGCGTCGTCCGTGTTTAGCACGGGTAGGCCGTCATTGTAAATAACAATTTGTTAACTGACTTGCCTAGTTAAATATATATATATAATTTGGCCCATGCTTTGGTTGAGTTTCCATTTAGAGGGGATGGAAACTTCTCTAGTCTCTTTAGTATATTTTCTCATACAACTCCCCCAGAACATTATCGAGCATCTGAAGAAATTACGCAAGATTTTAGTACTGGGATTATGTGAGTATAGAAGTCCTTTGTCTTCTTTACATCCCTGAAATGTACCTGTACACCTCTGTACACAAATGAATCATAGGTTATTCATACTTTCAAAGGTCTTAAAGTTGGGTCCCCGAATTAGGTCAATCTCTAATACCCAAAAGCTTTCTGTGTAAGCAGCACTATTTTGCATGACTTTTGTGTTGTGTGTGATTAATATATCTGCTACAATAGATTCTAGAACAATGCTTTGGGGTTTTGATTCCTTTAATGAGGATCTGGAGACAGTGATAGATTACGCTCCTGCAGGGATGATCAAGTAGAGGATAACAACAGCATACTCTATGCATTACATTTTTTTTGACTCACATCCTGTCCTAGACCTTGATAACGTGGAGGGGATCTCAGTGGACTGGATAGGGAACAACTTGTACTGGACAAATGACGGCTACAGGAAAACAATCAACGTTGCCAGATTGGAGAAAGCTGCACAGACAAGGAGAACTCTGTTAGAAGGAGATATGTCTCACCCCAGAGCGATCGTGGTGGACCCTCTGCACAGGTGAGTGTCTTTTACAGTTGACACCCTGATAAGATCTCCTTATGTTGTGACGTTTCAATAGATATTGGTTTGTACGTAAGATGCCAGGACCCAATTTTGGTACTGTTTTGAGTAAATTGACTCTGGCCGGGATTCAATCCGATCAGTGGTAGATCCGCGTTACAGCGCGCTTGACATTTAAAGGTCATTTTCACTTGAGACGACATATGCAGCATGTACCTGAATGCGGTCTCTCCGCAAATGCTGAAACATTGCCTTGAAAATGTGCATAGCCAACAAAGTGCGACCTAAATCTCCATCTGAGGAAAGGAGCTGAGTTTGGACACATTTTCCAGTCAGTTAATTATAAGAATGAGCTTAAAGGTGAAATGGAATGGCAAAAATGTAAGTAGTGTGTTGCTCTCTGGTATGAGAGGCTTAACAGTTTCAGAGCAGACTAGAGTGTCTGCTGCTTTTCGGGAACTTTAGAGTGATTTGATATTCACACATTTGGTGTCATGTCTAAAAAAATATATATACACTGCTCAAAAAAAATAAAGGGAACACTAAAATAACACATCCTAGATCTGAATGAATGAAATATTCTTATTAAATACTTTTTTCTTTACATAGTTGAATTTGCTGACAACAAAATCACACAAAGATTATCAATGGAAATCAAATTGATCAACCCATGGAGGTCTGGATTTGGAGTCACACTCAAAATTAAAGTGAAAACCACACTACAGGCTGATCCAACTTTGATGTAATGTCCTTAAAACAAGTCAAAATGAGGCTCAGTAGTGTGTGTGGCCTTCACGTGCCTGTATGACCTCCCTACAATGCCTGGGCATGCTCTTGATGAGGTGGCAGATGGTCTCCTGAGGGATCTCCTCCCAGACCTGGACTAAAGCATCCGCCAACTCCTGGACAGTCTGTGGTGCAACGTGGCTTTGGTGGATGGAGCGAGACATGATGTCCCAGATGTGCTCAATTGGATTCAGGTCTGGGGAATGGGCGGGCCAGTCCATAGCATCAATGCCTTCCTCTTGCAGGAACTGCTGACACACTCCAGCCACATGAGGTCTAGCATTGTCTTGCATTAGGAGGAACCCAGGGCCAACCGCACCAGCATATGGTCTCACAAGGGGTCTGAGGATCTCATCTCGGTACCTAATGGCAGTCAGGTTACCTCTGGCGAGCACATGGAGGACTGTGCGGCCCCCCAAAGAAATGCCACCCCACACCATGACTGACCCACCGCCAAACCGGTCATGCTGGAGGATGTTGCAGGCAGCAGAAAGTTCTCCACGGCGTCTCCAGACTTTGTCACGTCTGTCACATGTGCTCAGTGTGAACCTGCTTTCATCTGTGAAGAGCACAGGGCGCCAGTGGCGAATTTGCCAATCTTGGTGTTCTCTGGCAAATGCCAAACGTCCTGCACGGTGTTGGGCTGTAAGCACAACCCCCACCTGTGGACGTCGGGCCCTCATACCACCCTCATGGAGTCTGTTTCTGACCATTTGAGCAGACACATGCACATTTGTGGCCTGCTGGAGGTCATTTTGCAGGGCTCTGGCAGTGCTCCTCCTTGCACAAAGGCGGAGGTAGATGTCCTGCTGCTGGGTTGTTGCCCTCCTACGGGCTCCAGCACGTCTCCTGATATACTGGCCTGTCTCCTGGTAGCGCCTCCATGCTCTGGACACTACGCTGACAGACACAGCAAACCTTCTTGGCACAGCTCGCATTGATGTGCCATCCTGGATGAGCTGCACTACCTAAGCCACTTGTGTGGGTTGTAGACTCCGTCTCATGCTACCACTAGAGTGAAAGCACCGCCAGCATTCAAAAGTGACCAAAACATCAGCCAGGAAGCATAGGAACTGAGAAGTGGTCTGTGTTCACCACCTGCAGAACCACTCCTTTATTGGGGGTGTCTTGCTAATTGCCTATAATTTCCACCTGTTGTCTATTCCATTTGCACAACAGCATGTGAAATATATTGTCAATCAGTGTTGCTTCCTAAGTGGACAGTTTGATTTCACAGAAGTGTGATTGACTTGGAGTTACATTGTGTTGTTTAAGTGTTCCCTTTATTTTTTTGAGCAGTGTATATACAGGGAGTATACCAAACATTAGCAACACCTTTTGCCCTCAGAACAGCCTCAATTCGTCGTGGCATGGACCCTACAAGGTGTTGAAAGTGTTCCACAGCGATGCTGGCCCTTGTTGACTCCAATGCTTCCCACAGTTGTGTCAAGTGAGCTGGATGTCCTTTGGGTGGTTGACAATTCTTGATATACATGGGAAACTGTTGAGCATGAAAAAACCCAGCAGCATTGAAGTTCTTGACACAAACCGGTGCGCCTGACACCTACTACCATACCCCGTTCAAAGTCACTCAAATCTTTTGTCTTGCCCATTCACCCTCTGAATGGCACACATACACAATCCATTGTCTCAAGGCTTCCACAGTCTCAATTGTCTCAAGGCTTTAAAAACCCTTCTTTAACCTGTCCCCTCCCCTTCATCTACACTGATTGAAGCGGATTTAACAAAGTGACAACAGTAAGAGATCATAGCTTTCTCCTGGATTCATCTGGTCAGTCTATGTCATGGAAAGAGTAGGTGTTCTTAATGTTTTGTATCCTCTGTATTATTTGGGCTAACTTATCGATCTCTCTATGCTAAACCATCACATTGATAATGAATTTCTTCTTGTTTTCAGCTGGATGTACTGGACAGACTGGGAGGAGGATGAGGTGAACGATAGTGTTGGCAAGATAGAGAAAGCCTGGATGGATGGATCCCACCGGCAGGACTTTGTCACTTCAGGCATCCTGTGGCCTAACGGACTCACCCTAGACCATGGCTCCAGTAACATGTACTGGTGCGACGCTTATTATGACCACATCGAGAAAATCTCCCTCGATGGTACCCACAGAACGGTTAGTAAATGAGTGAGTGTTCTTTTCTACTGATCAACAAATATGCATAGTATCAATTGAATATGTACATTTATTTTCAACATTTGTATGGTTGTAAATACATGACTCCATCAAGTCACTTTTAACTGTGAATTATTGTCTAACATGTTCTTTGTTTCTTTTATCCAAAGGTGGTGTATAACGGCAAAGAATTAAACCATCCCTTTGGAATTTCCCTGCACCAGAATTCCGTTTTCTGGACAGATTACATGAACGCCTCTATTTTCCAACTGGACTTGCAGTCAGGGCAGGTTGCTCTTATGAGAAGCGAGAAACCCCCTCTTTTTGGGCTATCTGTGTACGATGCTCAAAGGCAGCAAGGTAAATACACCATCACACTATCATTGTCATGCACCAAAACTATTTAAATACAAGACTGGCTCACTTTTTTTGTAATATAAACATATCAGAGACTAGGGGACATACTCATTATGTACAGGATCCCTGTGACTCTCAACCCTGTCAAACCAGTTTTTTCAGTATATCAACCCTGATGAGATGGTTGAACTGAGAGGACCGTTGATGAAATTACAACACTGAGAATGGCTGAAGTACTAAACTTGGACTTTGCTCCAGCCAGGGGGTTTGAAATGCATGACAGTAAATACATCAGAAGATTCTCTTTTTGATTTTTCCCTTTTACGCCGGACAAAGTTGAATGACTGTTTAACGGATGCACCACCGCCTCACCTTTCTCCACACGTCCGGGAAAAAAAAATCTGGTGTTATTTTTTGGCCAATATATGCGTCTCTTTGCTTATAATGCACTGTCCGCTCTCTAGTGATGGGTCGTTCACGAACGAGTCGGCTCTATGAGCCGGCCCTTGTTGGTGAACGTTGGGAGCCGGCTCGCATATCAGAAGAGCTGAATCTATTTCTAAAAATAATTTTAAAAAAAAATAAGATCTGAATAATCAAAAGATTTAAATGAATAGAATGAACTAATTCAAAGAATGAAAAAAAGAACTAAAATAATATAGACCTAAATGGTCAAGCGCACACACATTCGTTCTGACTGTCTGCTCAGACTAACAGCCTCACCTGTTGTTCCTGTCAATCAGACAAGCAGTGTCAACCAATGAACCAAAGATGCGTGAGGGAGGGCAGAGCCAACTCACTCACAGTCACACACTTAGCAGCCGAGGAGAGAGAGGAAGGACAGCTGTGAAAACAACAGCTGGAAAATGAGTCTGAAGCACAGTAGCATTTGGATGCATTTTAATAATGTAGACAATGTTAGAGCACAGTGTAGAATTTGCCAAAACAAAATCTCATATAAAGCCGGTTCTACGCACAACCTACACCGGCGTATGCGAGCTGTGCACCCAACTGTGAAGCTAGCTGTAGTGGAGCTTCGAGAAACTAGCGGGCCTGCTAGTGATTGTGGTGGAGCCAGCACCTCCACACGTGGAGATGTATCCACTCAGTCAAGTAGGCCTACTCCACGACCCACAGCAACGCAGTCGTCTATGGCCCAGTTCATGCCAAAGTCTGTCTGTAGCAAAACAAGGCCAAATTGATATTGCATTGGCTAAAATGATTGCCACCGATTTTCAGCCATTTTCGATCGTGTAGTACAGAGGTTTTAGAAATTATAGCAATAGTCTAAATCCAATGTACACAATTCCAAGCAGGAAAACCCTTTCAAAATCACTTATTCCACAACTGTACGAGAGCACGCAGGCTTCAGTGCGGGAAAGAGTCCAGAAAGCTACTGCAGTTTGCCTTACCACTGACTGCTGGACATCAGGCGTAACCACTTCTTACATGTCGGTTACATGTCATTTCATTGAAGATTGTTTGATGTCTAGCTGTCTTCTGGACTGTTTTGGGTTCAACGACAGACACACCTCAGAGAACTTGGCAGAGGAACTGTTGAGCCAGAGAATGGCAAGTAGATGGAAAAGTGGTCTGTTGTGTTAGCGACAATAAAGCGTACATAACTAAAGCCATGAATATGTTAAAATGGACCCATCATCCATTGATTGTAAGAGATGCTCTGAAGGTGATGAAGCCCACTGTGGACAAAGTGAAAGCAGCTGTGGAATACTTCCACAGGAGCACAGTAGGTGCTGAAAAACTGTAGTCTACACAACACCAGATGTGGATGACTGAGCTGAGTCCTAAACAACACTGCACTACAAGGTAGAATTCAACATTTTATATGTTGAACCGGTTTCTTGAGTCAAAGGATGCCATCATCTCTACCCTGACCATTGTCAATGCACCTGTTGATGCTCTGACCCAAGAGGAATTGGAGGTGGTGGAGGAGCTTTGCAGAGTCCTGGAACCCTTTGAGCAGGTCACTGTGGAGATCAGTGGAGAGAGGTACAGTAAGCAGTTATTACTACATCATTATTTAATCCAGTATTATATATGTATATGAGCAGTAGATGAGAATGTAGTATCAGTAGACAAAACATGAACCTGAACTAATAAGTCACTGTTCTCTCTTTTCACCTATGTGACAGCCTCAAAAATGATACTCCTGTGTCAGGGTCTGCAGTGAATCACAGCCAGCCGCCAGAGAGAAGCAAATGTAACCACAGGACATGTGACAGAGTTGATGGACACCCTATGTTATAAAAGGCCAGAAATTGAATATAATCATGTGCTATCAGAAACCGCTGCACTTGACCCAAGGTTTAAGAAGTTAGCCTTCAGTGATGCCAGAGCGATTGATGAGGCTCTTCAAAGAATAACCTCAGCAGCAGGGAGGGACATCCCCAGCAGTCAGCTGGCTCAGGCACCAGGGCAACAGGAAGAAGAGGGATCAGATGGAGGAGAAGCACCAGCAGTAGTGCCACAAACGTCTGCTGTTTGGATGCTGTTTGACGAAAGAGCAACTGGGGATGCAGCACGAAGGAATCCCTCAGCAGATGCCATAATAGAGGTCCGATCCTTTTTTGGAGAAGCCCCTTCTCCAAAGATCTGCATTAGGGGCCAAATCCGTTCCCTCTGAGAGGGTCTTCTCGAAAACGGGACAAATAATTACTGAGAGAAGAAACCGCATCAGCCCCTCGAAAGTGAGGCAGCTTGCATTTCTGAATGCAAATGTCTCATAAAAGCAAAATATGGTCAGCATTTCTGTGTGCTGCTGGTTATAACATGGCACTAAAGAAGAGAGAGAAAAGGGGGACCAGTATAATGTTTTAAGTGGGATTCGGCAGTTTTACACATTGTTATACATTTTTCTTTGATATGGTGCAATATTCTATTATTATGTTGTTCAGATTGTATTCGTTTTGAATTGTTACATTTATATGCACTTTGTTTAAATACATTAAAAAAGTTCTACTTTAATTGCACATGTGTAATAGAACCCTTTTTTACATTTATTTCAATTTGAGGGATGCTGCAGTTTTGCAAAGTGTTATTTATTTTTCTTTGATATGGTGCAATATTCCATTATGCTGTTCAGATTGTATTCATTTTGAATGGTTGTTGTTTTAACACCAATCATAGTCAAACTATCGCAAACTGTTTGACTTACAAAACATATATTATTTAAAGAACCGTTTGGGAGCCAAAAGAACCGGATCGTTTTGGTGAGCTGAGCCGAACTAGCAGGTTCACTAAAAAGATCCGGAATGCTCATCACTATCGCTATCCCTTGAATCTTTCCCAAATTGACGCCCAAGAGACCAAACAGTTCTCAGATCACACGCTCAGATCATGTTCAAGCCTCGGATTGGACAGTGAAACACACACGCTCGCACTTGCAGGCGACGTACAGATGTTTAATTTCTCTCTCATACAGTCATGGCTGAAGCCAGCACAAATTCCTACTAATTTATGTGTCCAGGTTAAACGTGGGACGTCCCTCATTATATATAAACAGTCGGTTAAATTCATGGTTATTGCATCATTTTCAGATCTATTAGAAGAGATCAGGGCATTCATCAGCAAAGACGCAGTGCAAGCTGATAGTATTTTGGACAACCAAATTGAACTCAAAATGATTGATACAATCGAAGTGTGTCAGCTGTATGGTGATTTGCGATTCATAACTTACATTTTTACCAGTACTACCAGTAGTAGTAAGGCCAACCGATAACACCACGACGGAATGCGTTTGAAGTGATGATGCGCCGCCGAGAACAGCTAGCGTGTCCAGCAAAGTACTTCGCCAGTGGCACGGACACACTGCGCAGATCCGCAGGCGTGGGCTTTTCGTGGCAGCCAGACGGGACAATCGAAGGAGGATGCGGTGAACAAAGTTACTGGGCTTGAATTCAGTCACGCTTGCTCTATGTAGGTTGATGCTTCTAATTGTGCATGTTTTCGCTCGCTCGCCTCACTTTTCTTGGGAGAAAATCCGTTCAACAGTGAATCCATTTTTGTCTGGCCTTAGCATATTTTACGTGCCACAACTCCGCCACTCAGGCTCCTAACAGTAGGGGGTCAGGCATATTTTAGTCGTGTCTGGTGCTACCTGCTCTCTAACAACCAAACCTCTCATAGTCACCGAGGGCGAGCCATGAACAAAGAGAGAGACCAACGATTGATTCAATGAGAATTGAAGCTGAGACTGTCCGCAAATGTACACCGACTCTAATCCGTTAACAGCTACTTATAGTAACCCCGGCCATGTTTTCAGACTCTGCGCGGGGGTTGTCATGATAACAGTCATTGGTTGGCACATTGATGCACCTGTCTGTACTGTCTCTCACTACCTCGAAAGGAACGCTGAACTCAGCTGGGTGCCACCCACCCTCAGCCTTTACAGCGTGTTCATATGCCTTGTTTTACCTCAGCCTTCCTCCCTCCTTTTTTAAATATTTTTTTTTACAAACTCTTCATATCCCTACCTCGCCAAATACAGTTTCATCGACATCAAGGAGGATGTCAAATGATCCGTCAGACACAGTGTTCCGTTTTCATCTGATGTTGTCGCTCTCGACTTTTTATAGCAGCGGGGTTTGGATGATTCTGCCTTTGGCTGAGTCATGTAAACAGTCGCTCTGACTGGCACGCGGATAGGAATACAGACATAAAGCCCTTTTAATCTATGGATGTTTTGAATATAGTATTTGGTATAATAGCATCATTGTAACTAGGATTATATATATGTGTTACAGTTTTGAGTCATGTTATTGTCTTCCTAATATGTTGCATTTGTAAAGGCTGCAGCTGCAAAAACAATGATTGGATTTAGCCTACTTTGGTTTATCTAATTGATCTTTAGGTGACAATGCGTGTGGGGTTAATAATGGTGGCTGCGGGAGCCTGTGTCTGGCCATTCCCGGTAGCCGAGTGTGTGCCTGCGCTGACAACCAGTACCTGGACACGAATAACCTCACCTGTACCTGTAAGCCCTGTCGAATACACTCTTGCTCAAACATACAAGGCCCGTTCAGCCTGACACTCCACATCAATGACCAAGGCAATCAATAGGAATAAATGACAGCAGATAAGATATGCCCATGTAGAACTCAATATGCCAGTACTGATTTTTCAATGCCAGCATATAACATAAAATAAATGTTTCATCAGTTGTGGCTCTTTTGAGGAATATGTTCTGCGGAGTGTGAAGGTGAGCCAGCAAGTGGATGTGTGTGTGTGTGTGTTTGCTTGCAGCCACATTGGGTGATTCAGGGGACCACGAGGAGCCGCAGAGATGTGGGAATGAAGAGTTCCAGTGTAGGAACCAGCGTTGTGTCCAGGCCTCTTGGAAATGTGATGGGGACGATGACTGTTTGGACGGAAGTGATGAGGAACCGCACATCTGCTGTAGGTCTTATTCGGCGTGTTAGAAAACATATCATTTTGCATTTATGGAAAATAGGACATGTCCCAGAGACTGATTCCAAAGGAAAAAATCATTAAGTTGAAATTAACAACATACATCATCTATGCAAGACTGAAATTGCTAGGCTGACTTTTTCTGTCATGCTTTCTAGCTAGCTATCCAATATCTATGATAAAAAGAAATTGTATTTGTCACATGCGCCGAATACAACAGGTATTACAGTGAAATAGACCTTACAGTGAAATGCTTACTTAATGCTTACTTACAAGCCCTTAACCAACAATGCAGTTTTAAGAAAAATACCTAAAGAAAAATGAGAAGTTAAAGTAACAAATAACGAACACATTAATAAGATTGCATGACAGTTTACGTCAAAGACTAAATACCAAAGCATTTTTTGCCCATCATCACAGATAATCGTAGTTGCCCTACGGATCAGTTCAAGTGTCTGAACAACCGCTGCATCCCCAAGAGGTGGCTCTGTGACGGGACCAACGACTGTGGGAACAACGAGGACGAGTCCAACTTCACCTGCTCTGGTATGCCGCTGTCTGCTCTACTTAGAGGCCCATCTAGCTCATATGGACCAGGATGCAACTGCCAGATTCCATGTTGTAGAACAAACTTTAGTGATCTCCAAGTTTCTCCAACCAGAGAGTCATTTGGGAGAGGTTCTGTCAGAGCAGAAGCCATTGGAGAATACTCAGAGAGGAGGTGACAACTCTTACACGACTTAAACAAGCACTACTGCATGATTTCCCGTGCTGGTGAGGGACGCGTATGTCAAAGATTCCCAATGGCCTCCGTGCTACTGCACATCATGAATGTATCTATACACTGGGATAATTCATCATCTTCTCCATCCAGAAGACTTTGACCAGGATATGCACACCTCCTCTGGGGGTTTTGTTAGGGGATGTAGATGAGAAATGTTTTTGTTTCACTTCATCCTTATCGAGGTGTTTCAGTTGCCAGATGTTGACACAATGCCGATCCTGAACACGGATAGGATGATTCCATAAGAAAGAAAATGGCGATTTTATATGAATGATATCCTGGTTTCACATTTCTTTTTTACGTTCACTTTTTGATCTCTGTGAATAAATAGATCACTGTGAGTAGATAGCGAGCCAATTCTCCAGGACGACCAGTCACGGAGAAACCAAATCAAGATCTTTTAGCACTAAAGGGCTCCCGAGTGGCGCAGCAGTCTAAGGCACTGCATCTCAGTGCTAGAGGTGTCACTACTACAGACCCTGCCGTGGGTCGTGATTGGGAGTACAATAGGGCGGCGCACAATTGGCCCAACGTCGTCCGGGTTAGAGTTTGGCCTGAGTAGGCCGTCATTGTAAATAAGAATTTGTTCTTAACGGACTTGCCTAGTTAAATAAAACACATGGCCTGCTGGCTCTCTATGCGGAATCAAATGTTACAGAACATGAACAGTAAATGTAAAAGATCAGACATTACTTAAAAATGTCCCGTACTATAATGGTGTGGATTCACTCACTGAAATAGGCTAGGCCTAGTACTAAGTACTTATTAAGACCATACTGGTAATGAAAAGCACTATATTACTGTTGCATAATAGAATAGAAAAATGTAACTTTTCTAATGGGAACTTCGGTGTAGTAAAATAATGTTATAAAAATGATATTTTATAATTGCTATTAATGTTTTCAGCGGGATCATGCCAAGCTGACCAGTTCTCCTGTGAGAATGGGAGATGCATCCCAGAGTCCTGGCGTTGTGACAGGGATGACGACTGTGGGGACCACTCTGATGAGACCACCTCTTGTGGTGAGCTTCTGGACAAGTTTCCATTAAAAGGCTCAATAAAATGAAATAAAGTCACAGCTGTGTTGAGATATTCATACTGGCATACTACTTAGAATGAAGAAGTCCATTGGACAAGACATTCTTCGTGATATGTTAGCCTGGGCATTTTCTTAACACTCCAGCCGTGACAAATCAATGGGTTTTTCCCTCCTTTGTTCCTTCCACTTGGATAGGTTGACTTAAATCGAAATGATATCAACATTAGCCTAACATTTCAGAAATCATTCGCAATGTTTTTGAGACTTTTTCTATCGTTGCATTACGTCATTCCACTGTGAGCCTTGTATTTTACCTACCCATCATGTTAATTCAATTTAGCATGTAGGCTACCCTCTGGGCACGCTCTGACAACCTCTGGAGCAGACAACACAACATGACGATGGAGAGAAAGGCTTTTAATATTTAAAATATGAAATAGCTGGGACTCTCCCTGTCATGAGAGGGATAATTATTTATTCCTTCCCTGAAGCAATAGCATGCATGGGCTTTCAAAGATGTAGATCAGGGATTGGCACCTGGCTCAACCCCAACCCCTCCTTGCTATTGAGAGTTAGTACACAAGATGCAATTTAGAAATTTGGTTGTATGCATCAGCAGCTTTTCTCTTGTTATGTCAGTCACTGACAGTCACACAGTTAGCCATGTCGGGCTAATATTTTTATATTGGTAAGTTAGTCTAGGAACCAGCTATCTAAACTTGTCGTGATCATGGTCAAATTACAGACCGGGGGACCCCCAATGGATTTTGTTAGTCACTCTGACTCAGATATCATATTCAAAACGGGAAACATTTCTCGCCAAACGTATGGTGAAATGTATAGATGTGCAGGAAATTAGCTGTAAATCTGCTGATGCTGTTGATGTAGGCCAGGACCAGCCTTTCAACACTGCAAAACCTGGACCCGTACAAATCAGCTGGGCTTGACAATCTGGACCCTCTATTTCTGAAACTATCTGCCACCATTGTCGCAACCCCTATTACCAGCCTGTTCAACCTCTCTTTCATCTCGTCTGAGATCCCCAAGGATTGGAAAGCTGCCGCAGTCATCCCCCTCTTCAAAGGGGGAGACACCCTGGACCCAAACTGTTACAGACCTATATCCATCCTGCCCTGCCTATCTAAGGTCTTCGAAAGCCAAGTCAACAAACAGGTCACTGACCATCTCGAATCCCACCGTACCTTCTCCGCTGTGCAATCTGGTTTCCGAGCCGGTCATGGGTGCACCTCAGCCACACTCAAGGTACTAAACGACATCATAACCGCCATCGATAAAAGACAGTACTGTGCAGCCGTCTTCATCGACCTTGCCAAGGCTTTCGACTCTGTCAATCACCATATTCTTATCGGCAGACTCAGTAGCCTCGGTTTTTCGGATGACTGCCTTGCCTGGTTCACCAATTACTTTGCAGACAGAGTTCAGTGTGTCAAATCGGAGGGCATGCTGTCCGGTCCTCTGGCAGTCTCTATGGGGGTGCCACAGGGTTCAATTCTCGGGCCGACTCTTTTCTCTGTGTATATCAATGATGTTGCTCTTGCTGCGGGCGATTCCCTGATCCACCTCTACGCAGACGACACCATTCTATATACTTTCGGCCCGTCTTTGGACACTGTGCTATCTAACCTCCAAACAAGCTTCAATGCCATACAACACTCCTTCCGTGGCCTCCAACTGCTCTTAAACGCTAGTAAAACCAAATGCATGCTTTTCAACCGGTCGCTGCCTGCACCTGCATGCCCGACTAGCATCACCACCCTGGATGGTTCCGACCTAGAATATGTGGACGTCTATAAGTACCTAGGTGTCTGGCTAGACTGCAAACTCTCCTTCCAGACTCATATCAAACATCTCCAATCGAAAATCAAATCAAGAGTCGGCTTTCTATTCCGCAACAAAGCCTCCTTCACTCAAGCCGCCAAGCTTACCCTAGTAAAACTGACTATCCTACCGATCCTCGACTTCGGCGATGTCATCTACAAAATGGCTTCCAACACTCTACTCAGCAAACTGGATGCAGTCTATCACAGTGCCATCCGTTTTGTCACTAAAGCACCTTATACTACCCACCACTGCGACTTGTATGCTCTAGTCGGCTGGCCCTCGCTACATATTCGTCGCCAGACCCACTGGCTCCAGGTCATCTACAAGTCTATGCTAGGTAAAGCTCCGCCTTATCTCAGCTCACTGGTCACGATGGCAACACCCATCCGTAGCACGCGCTCCAGCAGGTGTATCTCACTGATCATCCCTAAAGCCAACACCTCATTTGGCCGCCTTTCGTTCCAGTACTCTGCTGCCTGTGACTGGAACGAATTGCAAAAATCGCTGAAGTTGGAGACTTTTATCTCCCTCACCAACTTCAAACATCAGCTATCTGAGCAGCTAACCGATCGCTGCAGCTGTACATAGTCTATTGGTAAATAGCCCACCCTTTTCACCTACCTCATCCCCGTACTGTTTTTATTTATTTACTTTTCTGCTCTTCTGCACACCAATATCTCTACCTGTACATGACCATCTGATCTTTTATCACTCCAGTGTTAATCTGCAAAATTGTAATTATTTGCCTACCTCCTCATGCCTTTTGCACACATTGTATATAGACCCCCCCTTCGTTTTCTACTGTGTTATTGACTTGTTAATTGTTTACTCCATGTGTAACTCTTTGTTGTATGCTCACACTGCTATGCTTTATCTTGGCCAGGTCGCAGTTGCAAATGAGAACTTGTTCTCAACTAGCCTACCTGGTTAAATAAAGGTGAAATAAAAAAAAATAAAAAAAAATTTCATGGCTACAGATGTGAGTGCTACGGGGTCGTAATCAATTTGGCGTGTTACCTTGGCGTTCTTGGGCACAGGGGCTATGGTGAATTGCTTGAAACATGTAGGTATTACAGACTGGGTCAGGGAGAGGTTGAAAATGTCAGTGAAGACACAAATGCAAGTTCAAACAGGCTCAAAGACACCCACGACACATGCGCACGAACCCCAAATGACCCTTTCCCCAGGTCAGTTATCCCACAATATGAATACACCCTCTTCTGGGGAGGATACATCTAAAATGACTGTAAATCACCATCACCACAGAGTTGTTAAACCAAAGTAATGTAATGTAATCGGATATCACCTCTCTACACGTGTTTTTAGATAAGAGGGAAAAGTAACAGGCAGTAGGACAACCGTCAAGGACAATTTGAACCTACTGTTACAAAATGTAGCTGTGAAAGATACTTTTCTGTTACCTCTGGTGCTACTTAGAAACTGCTTCACAAGTACAAACAGAGACAGACAGTGTTCACAGTCATTACAGTTCCTGCTTGGCTTCCTTAAATCTAATTCAAACTTGCACTGAAAAACACTTTGCTCACTCCAATGTTTTTAAAACTTCAGAATTCAAAGGCAATGCCAACTCACATAACTGTGCCAATGTCTCCTGCATCTAATGTGTAATAATAACAGATGTTCACCCACACTGTTTCAGAGGTTTTAAGTGCATGCAGTGTGTAAATTACTGGCCTATGTGATTCTGGACAGTCGTAATTGATCAATTCCTGTCATCAAAAGTGCTCTGTTAGAAAAAAATCTTTGTATTACGAAAATAACACAATTTTTTCTTCTTTCTTTCTTACTAGATTTCGCCACATGTGAGCCCCTCACACAGTTCAGCTGTTCCAATGGAAGGTGCGTTAGTGTGAAATGGCACTGTGACTCAGGTGAGTGGCATTTTTCTGTGAACACTTTCTTTTTACAGTTCAATTTTCTACCTCAGTGGGAAAAACTGCCTGATTTTAAATGGCGCCATTACAACAACCAGTGTACTGCCAGAATTGGTTGTAATCTAGTTGTAACAACATAATTTCAACCAGTTTTCCTTACTGGGAAAACGCCATGGGATGGAACTGCACTCTCAAGAAGCAGCTTGCTGGATGATTACATTTCACCTTCTCTGAACCACGCTGTGACTCTCACACTGTTTCTTAATCTCCCTTCTGTCCTCCCCCCTTCCGTCCGTTCTTCCTCTCCCCGTCCATTCCCACTCTCTTCCGTCTGTTCCCCCTCTCTCCGTCCATTCCCCCTCTCCCCGTCCATTCCCCCTCTCTCCGTCCATTCCCCCTCTCCCCGTCCATTCCCCTCTCCCCGTCCATTCCCCCTCTCCCCGTCCATTCCCCCTCTCTCCATCCATTCCCCCTCTCTCCGTCCATTCCCCCTCTCCCCGTCCATTCCCCCTCTCCCCGTCCATTCCCCCTCTCCCCGTCCATTCCCCCTCTCTCCATCCATTCCCCCTCTCTCCATCCATTCCCCCTCTCCCCGTCCATTCCCCCTCTCTCCATCCATTCCCCCTCTCTCCGTCCATTCCCCCTCTCCCCGTCCATTCTCCCTCTCCCCGTCCATTCCCCCTCTCTCCATCCATTCCCCCTCTCCCCGTCCATTCCCACTCTCTTCCGTCTGTTCCCCCTCTCTCCGTCCATTCCCCCTCTCTCCGTCCGTTCTCCCTCTCCTCCGTCTGTTCCCCCTCTCTTCCGTCCGTTCCCTCTCTTCCGTCCATTCCCCCTCTCCCCGTCCATTCCCACTCTCTTCCGTCTGTTCCCCCTCTCTCCGTCCATTCCCCCTCTCTCCGTCCGTTCTCCCTCTCTTCCGTCTGTTCCCCCTCTCTTCCGTCTGTTCCCCCTCTCTCCGTCCATTCCCCCTCTCTCCGTCTATTCCCCCTCTCTCCGTCCGTTCTCCCTCTCTTCCGTCTGTTCCCCCTCTCTTCCGTCTGTTCCCTCTCTCTCCCGTCCATTCCCCCTCTCTCCGTCCGTTCTCCCTCTCTTCCGTCTGTTCCCCCTCTCTTCCGTCTGTTCCCCCTCTCTTCCGTCTGTTCCCCCTCTCTTCTGTCTGTTCCCTGTCTCTTCCATCCTTTCCCCCTCTCTTCCATCCTTTCCCCATCTTTTCCCTTCTCCCCCATATCTTCTCCTTCTCCCCCTCCTTCACCCCTCCTTTCCCCCTCTCCCCATCCTTTCCACCTGTCTTCCATCCTTTTCCCATCTCCCCATCCTTTCCCCCTCTCCCTTTCCACCTCACCCAGATGATGACTGTGGGGATGGTAGTGACGAGGTGGGTTGTGTCCATGCCTGTTCCAGTGCCCAATTCCAGTGTGCCAGTGGGAAGTGTATCCCTGACCACTGGGCCTGTGACGGGGACGATGACTGTGGGGACAACAGTGATGAGAACACCACCTGCACTGGGACAGGTGAGGGAAAAACACACTAACTTCTCATTCTTCTATCTGCCTTACGGGAATCACAACCTTCGGATTCAAGTCTTAGATCTGTGAAAGTATAGTGTAGTCAGAGGATATGCTCAATATAGTCTTTGAAATGGGGATGCTATTCATCACACTTCAGGGGATGCGGTTAGGAATGTGGGTTTGAGATGCACAGTATCTGTCCTTGTAAAAATAGCCCTTACCCAAGAAAGAAGTACTTTAGCCCTACCTGAACTCCGTACTTGTAAATGTATGATTATCTCTCTGAACCACCGTCTCTCCTATAGCCTCGGTATCAGCTGATGACTGCAGCGGAGATGAGTTCCATTGCCGGGACGACGGTGGCACCTGTATCCCCGAGCGCTGGAGGTGTGACGGGGACAAGGACTGCGAGGACGGGAGTGACGAGGCAGACTGTGAAGGCACCAGCAGAATGTGCGACCCACACACAAAGTTCACCTGTCAAACCTCAGGTACGGCACTGAAGCTACTGTGAAAACACTTTAGGAAAGAAATGCTGCGCACTCTGTGGCTCTGATGCAGTGCATACAGTATCATTAAATGCCCATGTTTAGCTGTAGAAAGCTACACTGCTTTCATCAAAGTGTCATCTGGACTGTAGCTACTGTGACCGGCACAAAAAGCTCACCTGTAAAACCTCAGGTACTGTAGCTACGTCTCCAGATGTTTTGTGTACCGTGTGTACTCTGCATACAGGACTGTACACTATGCCCCCAAAATGAACCCGGGCGGCCATGTTTTTAATGTCAACCTCTCAGTTATTACCATAGACATAAATCAAATGAATGTATCTCTGGTTATTACCCTCAAATGGTCTTAATCTGTGTCCTTGGTGTACAGGCACACATTGGGTAAACTGATATAAGCCTACAGGGTTAGAATTCACACACAATGGAGAAAAAAGCCAGAGAGCCTTTCATGTCTTTTATGATACCTGCAGGGCGTCTCCACGCTTTATCATGTAGCCATGCCAGTAAAATGGGAATACTTTGGATACTTTATGTGGCCCCTAAAACAGTTCCACATGGTTGTGGTAAATCAAATCGGCCGAGGAGTTGCAGATCTCCCAATGTAAGTTGGTCATATTATTGGGCCAATAGTTACGTGGAGTTGATATGAATCATCTGTACGGTGCACTGCATTATGTATGATTGGTCTTAAAGTGGGGAATTCACACGAGAAAAGCCTCTAGCTTAGTTCACTGATCTCATGCTGTTAAAAGGCTTAATACACATCATTCACTTACCATGCAAAATTCAGTAAAACGTCATGAGGAGTTTTAAGATTCACAAAAAGCAGGCCTTAACGGTAACACAGTTGATAATGGCAAGGCTTTTGAGAGGGGAAGCACAGCCTATCCAGCTATGAAGCACAGTGCCAATGGAAGAGACATGCCTTTTTGGCCGGTGAATCTCCTATTTAGAAACATAAAAAGCAATTGGTCCCCCCCCCCCCCCCCCCCCCCCCCAATTTCGTTTAATTTGATTCAAGACCAAGCGTAGCCTACCCTCTCCTTAATCTAGGCTGGTTTAAAAGTGTCACATAGGTGCGTATTTTATCCCGGCCATTATCTAACTAGCCTATGAGTAAAGGGTTTAAATGGTCTACTGAGAGTGCTTGAATGTATTTCGGAGGTTTTTGCCCTCATGCTTTTTCATCATTCACAATTCACATACCTGCATACTTCATTTAGCTTTTTCAGTTGGCTATCCATCACCATTTTCAAAGAGCGCCTCTCGTCCGAACTATTCCACCCTCCTATAATGCCATATCAACTGCAATTTTTTTTGGGGGGGGGGAGAATCTTCTTTGCACATAAGCCACGATACAATTGACAGGAGCCAAATATTTTGTATAGACGTGCGAATGTTATGCTTAAAGACATTTAGGCCTACGTGTGCACACGGTACCATGGAACGAGAGAAGCGATTTCCGATATCATGACCCGATCCTATTTAGAAATATTGCTGTTGGTTTAAAAAGCAGATATATAGTTTTTTTTGTTTCATTGGATTAAAAACAAAACGTGTTAGAAAGATTCATCGTCCGTGGGTCTATGGTGAGAACGTACATGACCGAATGCAATGCAATTTCATCTTCCATTTCTGGAGATGTGCAAAAATGATCTGTAAGATGGTTCCATGATGTTTCTTAAACGTTACATTTGCAAGCAGTGTAACAGTGAGTGTACCCCCCCCCCCCCCCCCCCCCTTCTCTTTATATGGGCTCCTGTGAAAAGTTTGGATGTGCGCAAAACCAGCTGTATTATACGTCCTCGGGGAGCAATTATGGTGCCTGTAACTGTATTCAGACTTAGTCTATTTAAAACAGGTTGATTTGTTTTCATTCAAATTTGATTATGCCCTGTCTTTTCAGTGCTTATTAATAGCCTTGTGAATTTAATCTAGTTTATTGACTACGCTTGGCATGTCCATGTCCAGACTACAACAGTACGGCTAGCCCCTATATCTGTGTGAATTCTATAGAAAATGTTTAACAATGTATTTTCGTATTGAAGCCACGCAAATAGTACAGTGTGAAATGCAAAAATGCTCAAGAGCAGGCTATTTAACGAACTAGGCTATTTTGGATTCCCGCCAGCGCTAAGATTGACCATTGCGTTAGGTTTGTTAAAAAAGATCCCTCAGCGTGGATTCTGAAACAGCTTCATTAGGATGCCCGGTTGGAATCGCAGTATTTTGTCAAACAAAACTAATTAAAGCGAACAGAAAGAACATACCTCCAACAATAGATCAACCCACTGTTGTTTGAATTGAAATAATTGGCAGACTCAGCTCTGATCTGTATTCACTGTGTCTGTCCAGACTAAGCTGACTGCCTTACGCTGAGGCTGACAAAGTATAGCCTTTGAAAATATATAGGAGGCATCCCAAATGGAACCCTATTCCCTATACAGTGCACTACTTTTAACCAGAGCCATATGGGCCCTGGTCAAACTAGTCCACCATATAGGGAATAGGGTGCCATTTGGGACAAATAAATAGTCTTTCATTAGGCCTTGTTGCAAGCCACGTAAACAGGATTTATTCCAGGGTTTCCTCATCAATGCCACAGATTAAAGCTGAGGTGGGCTGCCTCTCTGCTAGCACCATACACTTTACTTTCTTCTGATGCCTAAAGCGCTTTTATTCCTCAGCTTTTCAGGATTCCTCTGAGACTGTGCTTTTTACCTCGCTGCTTCCAATAATTGCTTCCTATTTCCTGCAATTGTTTCTAAAAGCATCTATTTCCAGTCACTTTAGAGGCATTTGACCAACTACCTAGAATCAGCAGAATTGCTTCATTTGATGGTATTGTCAATTTAGGTTTAGGTATCACTATGACCATTTTCTCACCAGTTTATATCTGATCATTTCTGTTCTCTCCAAGAAAATGGACAATCAATTCTTATTTTTGTACTTACGGTTGAAACGTGGGTTTGTTATCATTCACAATATCTCTTATAAGGACTTTTTTATTGCAATTATGTCCCTCGCCTCATCACCTGATCTCTCTCTGTTTCTCCCCTCACAGGCAAGTGTATCAGTAAGAGCTGGGTGTGTGACGGGGACTATGACTGTGAGGATCTGTCCGATGAGGAAAGCTGTGAGATGTCGCCATGTAAACCTCCCAGATACCCCTGTGCCAATGACACCTCCGTCTGCCTGCCTCCCGAGAGCATCTGCAACGGGAGATACGACTGCTCTGACCACTCTGATGAGGGACACTTCTGTGGTATGACTTTTGTTCAGATCACTTCTAACCAATTCTCTTGGTCCAATTCTCTTTCTCTCACTTGAGTCAATTCTCTCGGTCCCCACTTCAATTCATTATTAAATATCATTCTATTTTTTTTCACTTAATTCTATATTTTCTTTGTCTTCCTCCTCTAGCCCGACCAGCGAATGTATGTTGACAGACAGTGTTGAGCTGTTGTAAATCAGCAGCAGTGCTTGCTTTGGCATCGTCCATCTGTCCTCATATTCCCTGCTGAACTCAGGGAGAAACCCGGGGAGAACAAGCTGTTGAGGCTGGAGAGGATATAACTCTTGCTGACCAAGATCCTTAGTTTTCTCTGGAAACACTCCAAAGTCGGCAGGGAAGAGACAGAGGAGACATATTAATAGGGAAGGGGATTATGGTTTATAACAGAGACAATCCTTTTGTTTGGACCACATGGGCTAGATGATCGTAGCAGTGGGGTCAGGCTTAGGCAATGGAGTTAGGCCCGGTGAACACCTTATGTTCACATGAATGACCTGCCCAGGGATTACCACATGACACTTTGTCCATAGGAGAAAAAAAAATGCGAGACAGATATGACAGAACAGTTGTGTTCACTTCCTTGTGGGGTAATTGAGGCCCTATGTCACTAGTCGACGAGGACGTGCGGTACATCGGTCTCCATCCATCGCTACTCTCTGACTTTCCTTCCATACACCTGTCTGTGTTCTCTGAGTCAGTCTGCTCAACTCTCATCACCTTTCTTTGTCTTCTTCTCTTGCCATCTCAGCCGATTGCATTTTGGGTAACGGCGGCTGTAGCCACCAGTGTGCAGTGGCTCCTGGGAGGGGCGTGGCGTGCTCCTGCCCGCCGGGGCTCAGTCTAAGCCCAGACAACAGGACGTGCCAGATCCTGGACTACTGCTCCAGGCACCTCAAGTGCAGCCAAGTGTGTGAGCAGTACAAAGCAACCGTCAAGTGTTCCTGCTACCCAGGCTGGAGGCTGGAACTAGATGGGGACACCTGCCAGAGTACAGGTAGCTGGTGTTAAGCTCTCTGTGTGACATGGCTGATAAGTCTTTCCGACACATACCTGCGCTCTGTGGAACTGCCCAAGGACCGCCCATAGAAACGAGAATTCTGATTCTATTTCTGTGTACCTGTGTGTCTCAGTCAGTAGAGCATGGCGCTTGCAACGCCAAGGGTCGTGGGTTTGACCTGCTGGGAGCACCCATAAGTAAAATGTATGCACGCGTGACTGTAAGTCACTTTGGATGAAAAGCGTTTACTAAATGGCATATATTGTTATATTCTATGGGACAGCCATCCTTACCCTTGTGCCTTAAATCCACATATAAAAAGCAATGTGATAGATTGGTTATATGCCTAGACATTCCATTTATATAGTAGTTAAATACCTTTGTAAGAATCAGTACCCATTTGAATATTGGCCATTTATACACCTGTGGCTTTATAGGCCTTTTTTTTCTCTTCATCAATGTCTCCCAGTTATATAATGTAACATCTGGTAATTGTATTGAATACGCTTGTTTTTTTCCATCTAAAATGCTCCACTGTCGGTTGGAGATGAATCCGCCAAAGGTTTCTGTACTCGTTTTATGACAAGATGAGCTAAACGAGATAATGTGATAGGAAAATGAAAGATGACTTCATTAATGAAACGACGATCTATTCCATAATTATTGACTTCAATATAACCTCACTCACAAAATAAACTAACACGAGTTGCTATTCTAGCGAACAGCACCGTTTTTTTGTGTATCTGCGTGAGAATCTGCATTAGTATGCAATATTTATTATCAAAAATGTATATCTTGACTTATTTCTTGTTTCCTTCCTCAGATCCCTTTGAGGCATTCATCATCTTCTCCATCCGCCATGAGATCAGGAGGATAGATCTCCACAGGCGAGACTACAGCCTTCTAGTTCCTGGTTTGAGGAACACGATCGCCTTAGACTTCCACTTCAATCAGAGTCGACTCTACTGGACCGATGTGGTTGAGGATAAGATATACAGGGGGAAGCTGCTAGACTCTGCTGGTAGGAACACATACGAATTTGGTTGGACATTTGTTTTTATTTTTGGTTAAGCTGAGTTGTTGATGTTTAATTGAGGTCACGGGGAAAGTGTTGTATTGGCTATATTTAGCTCTCCTCTCAACTCCACTGAAGACTTCCTAAACCAAAGCCTATTTTACCTGTGTTTCAGCATGTCCTCTTGCCCTCTTATGTGCTAGTGTGTTGGTCCTTTTCTGTTATTGGTTCCTTACAGGTGTGACAGGGATTGAAGTGGTGGTCCAACATGGACTGGCTACTCCGGAGGGTCTGGCTGTTGATTGGATAGCAGGGAACCTGTATTGGATCGACAGCAACTTAGATCAGATAGAGGTGGCCAAGCTAAACGGGAATCTCCGGACCACACTGATCGCCGGAGGGATGGAGCACCCACGAGCCATCGCTCTGGATCCTGAGCAGGGGTTAGTTATCTCTGAGGGAGTGAGTGAGTGAGTGAGTACTCTTTAACAAGTATATGCATTTCTTACATAATCTTGGTTTGAAATGAATGACCTTAGGGTGAGCTAGACTTGATTCTGATCAATTCCTTCATCCATTTCACATGGATGCCTATTCTTATTTGAGTATTTTGTGGTTTAGAATTATTTTCTGGACAGACTGGGATGCCACCTTCCCTCGGATCGAGGCTGCTTCTATGAGCGGAGGAGGACGCCATGTTGTCTTCAGAGACATGGAGATAGGAGCCTGGCCTAATGGTCTTACTCTGGACCTTATGGAGAAGAGGGTTGTGTGGACTGATGCCAGGTGGGTTATATGCCTGTACCTGTCTATATAGGGTCAGTTCCCCATCAATTCTATTTCAATTCAGGAAGTCAACTGAAATTCCAATTTAGATGAGGATTTCAGTTGACTTCCTGAATTGGCTGAATTGAGTTGGAATTCACTCCAACCCTGCTGGTAGAATCAAATGATTCTAATAGACAAACATCTATCTTCATCTCAACAGGTCTGATGCCATATTCTCTGCTCTATATGATGGGACTGGTGTGATAGAGATTCTGAAGGGACATGAGTACCTGTCACATCCCTTCGCTGTCTGTCTCTACGGAGGTAGTGTCTACTGGACTGACTGGAGGACCAACACTCTGGCTAGGGCTAACAAGTGGACAGGAGCCAATGTGACAGTCATCCAGAAAACCAGCGCCCAGCCATTTGACCTTCAGATATACCACCCCAGCAGACAACCACAAGGTAGGCTACCACACTCTCTCAAACATTAAGATAGCAAGGTTGAAAAGAGAGTGGATGTTTTGAATTAAAGACAACCTTCTCAGCTGGACAGGTTGAAGAGTTTTGTTTACTTAGATCTTAATGAATCATTTGTTGTATGGTTGTGTTTTAAATTTGTTGTTACATCTGTGTCTCACAAAATACTTTTCACTTTCTATGTCCAAAGTTCTCTGAGAGATAAGAAAGTGCCATAGTGTCGCCCTAAAGTGGTGATAAGCCCAGTCATTCTGGACGGAGGCTACTGTTTAGTCTAAATTACACTATAGTGCCTGGAAATACGATGATGTTGCTAAAGTAGTCAAATATTTAGTAGGAAACAACTTTGACAGCATTATCATGTCGTCAAATTTACTTTAGACATATGGCAAAGTTGTCATTAGCTTGCAAAGTCTGTCAAAAATAGCTATCAATGCTAATGCTAGCTAGCTAAATTCTGTTGGCCTCCCCTCAATCTTAGCTAGCTAGCTAACATTATACAGCATCTAAAGTCAATCTGGCAACTTAAAATGATAACAAAAGATTTCATACGAATTATTTGTCTCCTTTTGAATGTCATTGTATTTCCAAGCCACTGCAATACACTTTGGATGAAATTTTCATCGGCGCTGATTGACGATGCATTGAGTAGAATACTTAGGCATCAGTCCAAAAATGAACATTCAAAACAATATTGTGACTAAACAACTAACCCAAGAATTGGTTCATCAGGCTTCATTTTCTCTGTCTGGACTTTTGGCAGTAGGGTTCATTTACAGGACTCTGCCTTTCACAAATCAAATACGTTTCCTTCCAAGAGTATCAGAATCTTGTATTAAAATAAACCACACTAGTTGATTATTGAAACCACATTTAGTTGATTATTGAACAACTTCCTCTCCTGTCGCCCTCTCTCGACGATAGCCTCAAATCCCTGCGAGGCGAATGGCGGTCGTGGACCCTGCTCCCATCTATGCCTTATCAACTACAACCGCACCGCATCCTGTGCATGCCCCCACCTCATGAAGATATCTGCAGACAACTTTACTTGCTTCAGTGAGTGAAGCTCACCCCTTCATCCGTTTGTCAGTCAGTCTGTCCTTACTTCAGTCTCTCCGTCCAGCCATCGCACCATCTATCTATCTAGCCATTCATTCATTCACACAATCCTCCACATTCATACACTATAGTGCATGTCCCTCAAAAGTGAGTCATTTCAAAACACAACAGGTCTCTACTGTTTTGAGATAACACCCGCTTGATTCTGAACTTTGAAAGCAGGCTACACGAAGCAATGTCAACGTCCAGTTTTCTCTTGTCCTTCAACAGCACTGAAGAGATTCCTTCTGTATGTGAGGCGAACCGAGATCCGTGGCGTGGACATTGACAACCCTTACCTGAACCTGATCACAGCCCTGACGGTCCCAGATATAGATGAGGTCACAGCAGTGGACTACGATGCATCAGAGGAACGAATCTACTGGACTGACGTCAAAACACAAACCATCAAACGGTCCTCCATCAACGGAACCGCAATAGAGACGATCATATCCGGAGGTAGAGAAAGATGTTCACCTCTGTGTTCTCAAACGTACCGGTTTTCTGACACTTATGTAACTGAACCAAAATGTTTGTTGTAAAATGTTTTCTCGGACTGTTACACTGTTTTGCGTCCATTTGAGGTCCTTTTCATAGGTAACCCTTTCTAATTTTCACAGTGCACCTGTCAGGTTGTTCAAGCGATAGACTCCGTACATGACTTTATTGAAGAGATGAGCGTGACCGTATTGATGTTGTCTTCTGCATATCCTTTTTTTTTGCAGGTATTGTTAATGTAAGAGGTCTGGCCCTGGACTGGCTCTCCAGGAACCTGTATTGGATTAGTTCAGAAAGCGACGAGTCACAGATAAACGTGGCGAGGCTAGACGGATCCCTGAAAACCTCTGTGGTTCACGGGATTGAGAAGCCTAAGTGTCTCACCGTACATCCGTCTAAAGGGTAAGATTCCATTTTTGTATGTACTTTTATACAGTTCAATGTCTGATATTGATTAGGTATAACAAGATATAGTCAAACTAATGCTAGTTACATGATATGATAAATTAGGCACTTTTGTGTTGGTGTTCTGTATGCAAAATATTGTTTTCCTATTGAGTTTTTACCTTCCAGGAAAATGTATTGGACAGATGGCAACACAATCAACGTGGCCAACATGGATGGAAGCAATAGCAAGATCATTCAACAGAACCAGAGAGAGCCAGTTGGTAAATGTCACATGCACAATACAAAACATCCACATTTAGTGGCCAGTACCAGTTGTCTTCTGCCATTTTATATTGCATGACAACAGTAGTGCTACTATCTGGTAACAAACGATATTGCAAGATTGAGTGAGACGATTGGTAGAACAGCAACCCAATAATATGCCCGGTCACAACTCTAATCGATGATGTCTCTCCAAGGCCTGTCGATAGACTACACGTCAGACAAGCTGTACTGGATCAGTGGAGGCAACGCCACCATCAACAGGTGTAGTCTGGACGGTAGTGGTCTGGAAGTGCTGGAGACCATGAAGGAGGAGCTGGTTAAAGTCACGGCTCTAGCTGTTATGGGTGAGTGGCGAGAGTTTAGAGCATGGGCCCATGTTCATAAAGTGTCTCAGAGTAAGATGTGCTGGTCTAGGATCAGTTTGGCTTTTTTTAGAGCATGGTTCTATGGATGAGCACTACTACCCTGAGACTCTGTGCATATTCTTTTGTCTTAGAAAGTGCCTGATATAGATATGTTGTGCCCTTCCAGCTCATAAAAGTATTTTCTGCCCAAATTGTGTTTTGTTTTAAGTACTAGTCCATTGATTTGGGGTTTGTTTTTATCTGGAGTACATGAGTAAAAGAGGTTTTGACAGCGATGAACCTTTGCTGTCTTCTTGCATTGTATTACTTGTCCGTTTCCCCATTTCTGTTTATGTCTGTCTCTGAAATGATTCTAATTCACGTTTAAAATTGCATCCCGTCTGATAAAATGCCTCATCCAGACAGAATACTTTAGGGAAGTTTCTCTGGCTTCAGTGGGACTTGTTTAGCCTCTACAGTGATGGGCGACAGAGCTGCCTCCCGCTACACAGTAACCAGGCTTTCTAACTTAGTGATGGGAAACCTGGGCTTTCGATCTGTCCGGCTCACCGACTGTCTGTTCCAGGTTTACTTATAGCTGTAGTGGTGATTGTATAATATTGTATTGTATTGTGTTTTAATAGTACACATCATTGAGGGAGAGTTTCTCTCCGCGCTCCACAAGACAGTTGATCATGATGCTATTAACAGGGTGGAATGATTATTTTTTTCATATCGATTAGATGGTTGTATTCATTTGTTTAATATCGTATTATTTCATATTGTAGTGGTTATTCCCCATGAGTAACCCTACAGGGAGTTAGACAGGGGAGAAACATCATTATTGATGGGCTTCTCGCTCTGGTTTTGTTATGATTCCTTAATTTAGAGTACCTCTCTTATCTGCTTGGGATATTGAAATAGCCTCTGGCATATTAAAGTGCTATCTATCTACAGCATGGTCTGCCGTAATTCTGTTGGGAACACTGTTTGATTCTGATGTAATTCACCTGCAGAGGGACTGCTGTTTATATTCATCCTACCTGTGCTTTAACCACAGAGAGACGTGTTTTTTTTATTTTTTTTATCTCTGCGGTTTTAACACGCCGTCTTTTTGTATGCTCTCCAATCCTTCCCGTCATTCGAGGAGATTATGTTCTTTGTTGATAGCTGTAGTCCAGCAGGCCAGAAGCCAAGAATGGTCTGGCGTAAGCCCACTGTACTGTAGCCCATTCAAGTCTGCAGACAGATTCCCCCCCCAAAAAAAACGAAGAAGAGAAAGTTAAGTTCCCTGTCTACAGGCACAGGATTGGTCTTGCTTCAGAGGTTTTCTGACTGCTGAGCCGCTGTCCTACGTCCTTTGTGCCGGGCTGACTGTACCTCAGCGTTGCCTGTGTGCTGGAGCTGGGCTCATGCATAAACATTAGATTTTTTTTTCCCGGTCAAGGGTGCAAGTACAGTACACGGGCTTATATTATAAGAAAAAAATATGTCACATGGCCCAGTTCCTCTGTTTCCTCCCTGGGACCCGTGCCCCTAAGATTTATGGGTAGGGGAATGAACTTAAGATCCTGTCTCTCTGTCTCGTATCACCCGATTCTCCGAGGAAGAAATCTGAAAGTCCTCCTTTACACAGCTCCCTCCTTGTCCCTTCTTTTACGAGCGTCCCAGGAGTCCGCCCCGGCCTACTGTATTCATCAGCGAGGGAATACTGTACAGTGAGAGCTATACATACCTTAGGAATAATACAGTATTCTACCGTTCCTAGAATGTATTCAATTCAGTTACAATTGTATGTAACAGTTCCTAGGAAAGCGATCATTCAATGTGTTATTCGGGTCCAGTGATATTTATCGTGCTCTGTGAACATGCTGTGTAGCCTACTATCGATGAACAAATGGGCCGTTACCTTTTGATTGAAGGGTCACTCGCAGAGACGGCATAGAACCACTATTGCTACTGCACAATATTCATGACCTTTTTGAATAGCTCTGATTTATCAATATACTTGTCAATTCAGTCATGAACAATCATAGATTTTTCTGTCTTCAGGTGCCAAGCTGTGGTGGGCTGATGACAGCTTGGCCCAGTTGGGGACCGTCAGTAAGAGAGGTGGGCTGGACATGGTGGTTTTACGCAACAAGACCACGGGGATTGTTCACATGAAGGTGTATGACGAGGACAGCCAGACAGGTAAAGAGTATGACTGCTAACTCAATGCTTTCACTCAGATGATGTCCGACCTCCTTTTAAAGCTTTGTTGTAGGCTTTTGACTTGAAATTGCTAAGTGTTTTTGATCCTCTCTTGAGAATGCACCGACATTTTTTAAAAATCCAATTGTCCCAAAAATAATGGTTCTTCATTGAGACAGCTTTATTGAAATAAGGATTCCGCGTAGCAGTTTTGTGAGTCATTGGCAGTATCATCCATTTCATTGACATATCCAATATCAGGATTGCTCTCAATCTCTGTTAGTATTAAAAATGGCAATTAAGGTGTCTTAAAAATATCAATCTTTCAACTTCCTCCTCAAACTTCCTCTGACCGATTAGCTACTTCATTTATCTTTTTGACACCGACCACATGGGAGTATGGCCATGTCTCATTAGTCTTCTCTCTCTCCCCTTCTCCTCCCTCTCTCTCTCTCTCTCTCTCTCTTTCTGTCTCGCTCGCTCTCGTCCTCTCTCTCTCTCACACACTGGAAGTGCTCATGCTTCCGCAGGAAGTACTGTAATCTCATGAAAAGAACTGGAACGTAATGCAATGCAGATGTACTCTGCCCCCCCACCCCCACCCCCATAATGCTCAGTTAAATAATACGCATGCTGTCCTACTGTGTCATCACTGTGTTGCTTTTACACAAGCATCTACAATGACCATGCCTAGGTGTTAAATGTACAGTGTAATGTTCCACTGCTGTGCAGGGAGGAATCTCTGTCAGGACAACAATGGTGGCTGCTCTCAGCTCTGCTTCCCAACATCAGAGAGCACACGGAGTTGTTCCTGTGCCGTGGGCTACAACCTCCACCCCGATCGCATGTCATGTGAAGGTATGTGAAGGTGTGAAGGTCTTTCCTGATGTGATGTGAAGGTTAGAATCACATTTTTACATGTACAGTAAATGCCATATAGTTGATTGGGTTGGCTTTGTGTTTGATCCTGAAGGCATAGGGTCTTTCCTGATGTACTCAGTTCATGAGGGCATCAGGGGGATATCCCTGGATCCCAGTGATAGCAGTGAAGCCTTGATGCCGGTGACCGGCTCAGTGATGGCTGTGGGGATTGACTTCCATGCTGGTGAGTGTATTGGCATTGTTTTTGTGATTATTTGGACTATTCTTCATGCTTCGGATTGCAAATGAATCATTATCATTTCAATGTTTTAATTGTTATTTTTAATTATAGTTTGTAGAAAACAAATGAACGGAAGAACATTAATCCTTTTCAATTAATTGATTTTCCTAATAGGAAATGACACGTTATATTGGACAGACATGGGCTTGAACAGAATATCCAGAGCCAAGCGAGATCAGACGTGGAGAGAGGACATTGTCACTAGTGGTATCGGCCGCGTGGAGGGGATTGCAGTGGACTGGATTGCAGGTAAGTAGCCGAGCTCTCAAAGTTAACCTTTACTTAAGAGAATACAATGTCAAGTGCAAAGGAGGACATACAAGTGCAGTTGTGGTCAAATACAGCGCCTCCGGAAAGTATTCAGACCCCTTGACTTTTTCTACATTTTTGTCAAGTTACGGCCTTATTCTAAAATTGATTAAATAGTTTTTTTCCCCTCATCAATCTACACACAATACCCCCATAATGACAAAGCCAAAACAGGTTTAGACATTTTTGCTAATGTATTGAAAATAAACTACTGAAATATTACATTTACATAAGTATTCAGACCCTTTACTCAGTACTTTGTTGAAGCACCTTTGGCAGTGATTACAGCCTTGAGTCTTCTAGGGTATGACACTACAAGCTTGGCACACCTGTATTTGGGGAGGTTGTCCCATTATTCTCTGCATATCCTCTCAAGCTCTGTCAGGTTGGATGGGGAGCGTCGCTGCACAGCTATTTTCAGGTCTCTCCAGAGATGTTCGATCGGGTTCAGGTCCGGGCTCTGGCTGTGCCACTCAAGTACATTCAGAGACTTGTCCCTAAGCTATTCCTGCATTGTCTTGGCTGTGTGCTTAGAGTCGTTGTCTTGTTGGAAGGTGTGTGCTTAAAGTCGTTGTCTTGTTGGAAGGTGAACCTTCGCCCCGGTCTGAGGTCATGAGCTCTGTGGAGCATGTTGTCATCAAGGATCTCTCTGTACATTTTCCCATTCATCTTTGCCTCGATCCTTACTAGTCTCCCAGTCCCTACTGCTGAAAAACATCCTCACATCATGATGCTACCACTGCCATTCTTCACCGTAGGGATGGTACCAGGTTTCCTCCAGATGTCACGCTTGGCATTAATGCAAAGAGTTCAATCATGGTTTCATCAAACCAGAGAATCTTGTTTCTCATGGTTTAAGAGGCTTTAGGTGCCTGTTGGCAAACTCCAAGTGGGCTGTCATGTGCCTTTTACTGAGGAGTCGCTTCCGTCTGGTCAGTCTACCATAAAGCCCTGATTGGTGGAGTGCTGCAGAGATGGTTGTCCTTCTGGAACTCTAGAGCTCTGTCAGAGTGACCATCGGGTTCTTGGTCACCTCCCTGACCAAGGCCCTTCTCCAGATTGCTCAGTTTGGCTGGGCGGCCAGCTCTAGGAAGAGTCTTGGGGGTTCCAAGAATTGTGTTCTTGGGGACCTTCAATGCTTTAGATTTTTTTTGGTACCCTTCCCCATATCTGTGCCTCAACACAATCCTTTCTCGGAGCTCTAAGGACAATTTCTTCGACCTCATGGCTTGGTTTTTTGCTCTGACATGGTGTCAACTGTAGGACCTTATATAGACAGGTGTGTGCCTTTCCAAATCATGTCCAATCAATTGATTTTACCACAGGTGGACTCCAATCAAGAAACATCTCAAGGATGATTAATGGAAACAGGATGCACCTGAGCTCAATTTCGAGTCTCATAGCAAAGGGTCTGAAGACTTTAGACTTTTAGATAAAAAAAATGTAATCAGCAAAAATGTCTAAAACCTGTTTTTGCTTTGTCACTATGGGGTATTATATGTAGATTATTCAGGATTTTTTTTGTCCATTTTAGAATAAGGCTGTAAAGTAACAAAATGTGGAAAAAGTTAAGGGATCTGAATACTTTCCGAAGGCACCCATGCACGATTCACTATTTCTTCTAAAATAAGTAAAAATAAAAAAAATATATATATATATTTATATATATAAAAAATGTTTTTCACACGTGTATTTGTTTGATTTACAACCACACAGGACCAAGAAAAATATCAAAATTATATTTTTCGCTTCAAAGTATAAAACAAATTGCCTGAACTAAATTATACAGAATTGAAATTAATTTGGTTGGAGGCAGGTGATTCTCATTTACAGTGCATCATCTTACTGGTAAAAATAGCAGTTCAACCATTAAACAAAAGAGAAAACAGAACATTCTGCTCCACTGCGCTCCATTGTAAAGTGCAAGTGTGCCAATATATTTGACTGCAACTGTAGGACACACAGAGAGACAAGAGCCAGAGGACATACTTCTCAAGTAAGACATACATAAAATGTAATGAATTGACTGACTTGTAATGCAATGGTTGAACACTGTACAAAGTCATGTTTGGGTTGTTTACTAGGTAATATCTATTGGACGGACCATGGCTTCAACATCATAGAGGTTGCTCGACTCAGTGGCTTGTACCGAGCCGTGGTAATAGCTGAAGGACTTGACCAGCCCAAAGCCATTGCTGTGCACCCGGTGAAAGGGTGTGTACAGTTTTTCATTTCAGTCAACACTTTGAAGTCCATCTGCTTGGTATGTAATGAACACATCCTATCTACATAACGTATTCCCTAGAAATGACCACCAAATAACCAATGTTTTAATTCAATTTGATAGCCAGTGGTAATGAACGTCATAAAACAATCTTTGCGAGGTTATATAGTATAATTACAGTGCTGTTAGAAAGTATTTATACCCCTTGATTTTTCCACATTGTGTCAGAATCCAAGGGACGGCCGACTCAGGTGTACTGGCCGTCTCTCTCTCGGGGGTAAACCCTTGTGTCTCCTGGCATACTGGCCTTTTCTATGAAGTTTTTTCTGTTGGTTACTTTAATAATATTTTAATACTATAGAATTTGTATGCATTCACAAATGTCGACTGCACGATCAATTTGGGGTTTTATGTCATGTTTTTATTTTATGTGTCTGTCTCAACAGTATTTCTATCTCAGCTCTGTGCAAAGTGTTTTCAAATCTCAGGCTCTTGGATATATTTCCATCTCAAGCTAACTCATGGATAGACCAACCTGTTCCCCCGCACATTGACTCTGTACCGGTACCCCCTGTATAAAGCCTTCACATTGACTCTGTACCGGTATCCCCTGTATAAAGCCTCCACATTGACTCTGTACCGGTACCCCCTGTATATAGCCTCCACATTGACTCTGTACCGGTATCCCCTATATATAGCCTCCACATTGACTCTGTACCGGTACCCCCTGTATAAAGCCTCCACATTGACTCTGTACCGGTATCCCCTGTATATAGCCTCCACATTGACTCTGTACCGGTATCCCCTGTATATAGCCTCCACATTGACTCTGTACCGGTACCCCCTGTATAAAGCCTCCACATTGACTCTGTACCGGTACCCCCTGTATAAAGCCTCCACATTGACTCTGTACCGGTATCCCCTGTATAAAGCCTCCACATTGACTCTGTACCGGTACCCCCTGTATATAGCCTCCACATTGACTCTGTACCGGTATACCCTATATATAGCCTCCACATTGACTCTGTACCGGTACCCCCTGTATAAAGCCTCCACATTGACTCTGTACCGGTACCCCCTGTATAAAGCCTCCACATTGACTCTGTACCGGTATCCCCTGTATAAAGCCTCCACATTGACTCTGTACCGGTATCCCCTGTATAAAGCCTCCACATTGACTCTGTTCCGGTACCCCCTGTATATAGCCTCCACATTGACTCTGTACCGGTATCCCCTGTATAAAGCCTCCACATTGACTCTGTACCGGTACCCCCTGTATATAGCCTCCACATTGACTCTGTACCGGTACCCCTGTATATAGCCTCCACATTGACTTTGTACCGGTACCCCCTGTATATAGCATCCACATTGACTCTGTACCGGTATCCCCTGTATAAAGCCTCCACATTGACTCTGTACCGGTACCCCCTGTATATAGCCTCCACATTGACTCTGTACCGGTACCCCCTGTATATAGCCTCCACATTGACTCTGTACCGGTACCCCCTGTATAAAGCCTCCACATTGACTCTGTACCGGTACCCCCTGTATATAGCCTCCACATTGACTCTGTACCGGTACCCCCTGTATATAGCCTCCACATTGACTCTGTACCGGTACCCCCTGTATATAGCCTCGCTACTGTTATTTTACTGCTGCTCTTTAACTATTTCTTAATTTTTACTTAACATACATTTTTGTTAAACCTGCATTGTTGGTTAAGGGCTTGAAAGTAAGCAGTTCACTGTAAGGTCTACACCTGTTGTATTGAGCGCATGTAACAAATAGAATTTGACTTGATTAGTCTTAACTTGTTTAGAGTACTTATAATGTAAATATATTGATTTCACCTTCCTACAGCAGAGCTATTTGAAAGCCACTGATATCAATCAATTTCAGACATGCTATGACTGTACTTAAGAGGAATATTAATCTTAATATGAAGGTGGGGGTCTCTGGGGGAGACACTGATAGACAGACTTGTTATACCTCTGTTACTATTAATGCCACTACATTATGTTTGTCCTCCATGTATGCACCAAATGCTTTTGATAAATCATTTTTTGAAGACCTGAAGCTTAACTTGTTAGACTTCCCAGACTCAGTGACCATCCTTGGTATAATGAACCTGATGGGAGACAGAGCTGGTTTCAAGCGCAGGGTGCAGCAGGTGTTTATTGTAAAGGATCACAGGAGGCAGGTAGCTGGGTCAAGGGGCAGGCAGAAGGTCATACACAGGGGATCCAAAAAGGCAACAGTACAGGCAGGGAAAAGGCTAGTAATGTCGTCCGGGAGATCAGGCAAAAGGTAGGTAACAGGAAATCTGATAGGCTAAAGTACAGGCAGGGAATAGGCAAAAGGCGTCGTTAGTGAGGCAGGCAAAAACTATCATACACGGGAGGATTACGTTACAGGAAAATCAGCACTCTGAATAGAAGAGTGTCACAAAACAAACAATACCTCACAATGATGGGGTGCAAAGAACTGAACTAAATAGTGTGTGATAATGACATACAGGTGTGTGAACAGGTGATCAGAATTCAGGTGATTGGGATCTGGAAAGTGAGCTGCGTTCAGGGGATCTACGTGTTTGAGAGCGTGAGTTGGGCGCAGGCGTTACACTTGGGGGAGATTTTAACTTGACTCTAGATCCTACAATTAATACCACCAGTGATATCCTCTTGGCACTCCGGGCACCTTGGAATTATATTAAGTATTTTTTAGATGACTTGAACATTGTGGATGCCTGGCGCCTAACAAATCCTAGTACTAGAGATTATCTTATTTTCTGCCCCATCATCAGTCTTTCTCACAAATTGATTGTCTTCACCTCCCCTGTTTCTCTGAAATGTACATCCCCATGCAGAGATTTGAACTATGCTGCTATCTGACCATTCTACATTATTGATTTATTTTGAGATTTCTCCAGGATTCACAGGTTTTAAGAAATGGCGTTTCAATGTTTTTCTTTTGCTGGATAGGGAAATCTCAAACTACATTTTTGATATCTTACAAAGTGGGATTAAAATTGATTTAATTATAATTTTTGGTGGAAGATTATTTTTATTTTTTTACGTTTATAAAAATCATGAATAATAAAACACTAATATAGAGTGCATTCGGAAAGTATTCACTTTACAGCCTTATTCTAAAATTGATTAAATTAACTTTTCCCTCATCAATCTATGCATGATATCCCATAATTACTCATTGAAACAGGTTTTCTTTTAATTGTTGCATTTATAAAATTAAAAACCCCCAGAAATACTTGTGTTACATGAGTATTCAGACCCTTTGCTATGAGACTTAAAATTGAGCTCAGGTGCATCCTGTTTCCATTGATCATCCTTGGAGATGTTTCTACAACTTGATTGGAGTCCATCTTTCGTAAATTCAATTGATTGGACATGATTTGGAAAGGCACACAGCTGTCTATTTAAGGTCGAAGGAATTGTCCGTAGCGCTCAGAGACAGGATTGTGTCGAGGCACAGATCTGGGGAAGGGTACCAAAACATTTCTGCTCTCTTGAGGGTCCCCCATTGAGGGTCCCCAACAACACAGTGGCTTCCATCATTCTTAAATTGAAGAAGTTTGGAAGCACCAAGACTCGTCCTAGAGCTCGCCGCCCGGCTAAACAGAAATCGGGGTAGAAGGGCCTTGGTCAGGGAGGTGACCAAGAACCCAATTGTCACTCTGACAGAGCTCCAGAGTTCCACTGTGGAGATGGGAGAACCTTCCAGAAGGACAACCATCTCTGCAGCTCTCCACCAATCAGGCCTTTATGGTAGAGTGACCGGATGGAAGCCACTCCTCAGTAAAAGGCACATGACAGCCCGCTTGGTGTTTGCCAAAAGGCACCTAAAGGACTTTTAGACCTTGAGAAACTAGATTCTCTGGTCTGATGAAACCAAGATTGAACTCTTTAGTCAGAATGCCAAGCGTCACATCTGGAGGAAACCTGGCACCATCCTTACGGTGAGGCATGGTGGTGGCAGGGACTGGGAGACTCGTCAAGATCAAGGGAAATATGAACAGCGCAGATCCTTGATGAAAATCTGCTCCAGGGCGCTCAGGACCTCAGACTGGGGCAAAGGTTCACCTTCCAACAGGGCAATGACCCTAAGCACATAGCCAAGACAAGGCAGGAGTGGCTTCGGGACAAGTCTCTGAATGTCTTTGAGTGGCCCAGCCAGAGCTTGGACTTGAACTCGATCGAACATCTCTGGAGAGATCTGAAAATAACTGTGCAGTGACACTCCCCATCCAACTTGACAGAGCTTGAGAGGATCTGCAGGGAAGAATGGGAGAAACTCCCCAAATACAGGTGTGCCATGCTTGTAGTGTGTCACGTTCATTGTAAGAAGGAGACCAAGGTGCAGCGTGGTATGGGTACATTATCTTTTATTATAAGAACGAACACTGAACAAACTAACAAAATAACAAAACGAACCGTGAAGCTAATATGAGTAGTGCAGACAGGCAACTAAACATAGAACAAGAACCCACAAACACAAAAGGGAAAATGGCCACCTAAATACAATCCCCAATCAGAGACATCAGAACACCATAGACATATACAGTGGGGCAAAAAAGTATTTAGTCAGCCACCAATTGTGCAAGTTCTCCCACTTGAAAATGAGGCCTGTCATTTTCATCATAGGTACACTTCAACTATGACAGACAAAATTAGAAAATAAATCCAGAAAATCACATTGTAGGATTTTTAATGAATTTATTTGCAAATTATGGAAAATTACATTATTTTGCCTGTGCTTAGCTGTATTCTGTGTATTTTTATCCAAGAAAACTCCTTAGTCCTTACCGATGACAAGCATACCCATAACATGATGCAGCCACCACCATGCTGGAAAATATGAAGATTGCTACTCAGTGACATGTTTTGTTGGATTTGTCCCAAAATAACGCTTTGTATTCATTATTACTTATTAAGTGCCTTGTTGCAAACATGATGCATGTTTTGGAATATTTGTATTCTGTACAGGCTTCCTTCTTTTCATTCTGGCATTTAGGTTAGTATTGTGGAGTAACTACAATGTTGTTGATCCGTCCTCAGTTTTCTCATATCACAAACTCTGTAACTGTGTTAAAATTACCATTGGCCTTGTGGTGAAATCGCTGAGCAGTTTCCTTCCTCTCCGGCAACTGTGTTAGGAAGGACGCCTGTATCTTTGTAGTGACTGGATGTATTGATACACCATCCAAAGCCTAATTAATAACTTTACCATGCTCAAATGGATATTCAGCGTATCCTCTTTATATTTTTACATCTAGGGGCGGCAGGTAGCCAAGTGGTTAGAGCATTGGTCCAGTAACGAAAGGTTGCTGGATCGAATCCCTGAGCTGACAGGGTGAAAATCTGTCGTTCTGCACCTGAACAATGCAGTTAACCCACTGTTCCTAGGCCATTATTGTAAATAACAATTTGTTCTTAACTGACTTGCCTAGTTAAATAAAGGTTTAAAAAATCTTCAAATTCCTTTCTTTGCAAGGAATTTAAATACTTCCCTGGTCTTTGTGCTTGAAATTCACTCCTTGATTGAGGGACCTTTTTATGTGTAGGGTACAGAGATGGGGTAGTCATTAAATATCATGTTAACCACTATTATTGAACACAGAATCAGTCCATGCAACTTACGTGACTCGTTAAGCACATTTTTACTCATGGACTTATTTAGGCTTATTTAGGGGTTGAATTCTTATTGACTCATGATATTTCAGATTTACATTTTTAATTCATTTCAAAACATTTCAACAACAGAATATTCCGCTTTGACGTTATGGGGTATTGTTGTGTAGATCAGTGACAAAAAAATATCAATTTAATCCATTTTAAATTCAGGCTGTAACACAACAGAATGTACACACAACATCAAGCAATTACCAGCCAATAAAATCTAAACTCTCCACCCTTCATCCAAAGCAAACTATAAAGTTTAAATACAGTATTTCCACACTCTCTGCATAACTGATTACACTGTCTCACATGTTCAGCTTCTCAATCATTAATAACAGGGAAAGAAAGGGTCCATTTTCCCACATCAGCTTAGACTGCAGGGCACTTTCCTATTGATTTCACCCCTGATGAGAGATGCTAATGAACCAGGATAAGCAGCTGAGGAGAATAGAGATGAGTCTACTGGCACTGAGTGGGTCTACTGTCACAGCTTGTGCCTCACCTGCGCCGGGCTAATTAATGTTGTCTCCCTCTAACCCCTATTATTCATAGCATTGTATGCATGCATTACCCGGAGATCTCGTGTAGAGAGCGATAACTTTATGTGGCAATCACGCTGATTGCTTAAATTAAAGCCAATATAGAAATATGTCAACAACTGGCCCCCTATGGATATTAGAGTTTGTGTGAGGGGATTTGGAGCCAGAGCATACTGTCGTGTTATTTTTCATTATTTATAATTGGTTCGTTCACAGTTAGTATGTCATAACCGTTGGAACATTGATCAGCTGCTTGCCTCACTATTAGTATTCTGAAAGGGAGTTGAACATGTCTACTCCACTGTCTATCCATACCAGCATGGAGTTCAGCCTCCTTGAATTATGCATCGATACCGTTATGGCCCTGCGAATTCTTTGCAAGCTCTGTGCCGTGTACATGTTTGTTACTGACGTGCTGCTTATTGTACTGATGTCATTTTCGTCATGTGCCTGTGTGTCTAATACTGATGTGTTGATGCTGCTGATTTGGTCCAGTTCCCTCATTGAAAAAGACATCTTTATCACAACTAGACCCAAAGAAAAATGGTCTACCGATTATGAACAATACACGTTAGATCAACCCAAAGCATTTCCTGTCAGTGTAAGAGGTGACTGTAAAGTATGAGCATTGTTTGGTGGTGGTGGCTGTGGACTCTTCTTACCCTTCTGTTGTCCTCTTGGCCAGGTTTCTGTTCTGGACAGAATGGGGACAAAGCCCATGCATCGGTCGGGCCCGGCTGGACGGATCAGACCAAGTTATTCTGGTCAACTCTGGAATAGCATGGCCCAACGGGATCTCCATAGACTATGAGGTATATTTAAGCAATAAGCCCGGAGGGGGTTTTGTACATGGCCAATATACAGCTACGGGCTGTTCTTAGGCGAGGCGCAACGCAGAGTACCTGGATACAGCCCATAGTCTGTATCCAAGCCTTATTGCTTTTTAGAAACTGCTTACCAACGTAATTAGAACAGTGAACAGTCATTTTTTTGTCATACCCGTTGTATACGGTCTGATATACCACGGCTGTCAGCCAATCAGCATTCAGGGCTCGAACCACCCAGTTTATAAAATATAATAATGAATGCCATTTAGCAGATGCTTTCATCCAAAACAGCTTATAAACATTCATCTCCAAAAGTTATTGGCACCCTTGCTAAATATTAGCAAAAAAGACTATGAAATAAATCAAACACAAATACCGAGCTATATTATATGGTATTATTTTGATTTTATTATTAGATTATTTCAAAGTAATACAATTGCAAAAAGAGATTTTGTTGAACACGTTCAAAAAGACCGACGTCAAAGTTATTGGCAATCAGTGGGTGCAGGCATTGTATTATTTGTGACCCGAGAGGGAATCAAATCCATGGCGTTGATGTTGCTAGCTCCACACTCTTACCCACTGAGCCAAGCAGGAGGACCAGGTGTTTTTGTCCCCCAGAGTGCACACACAGCACTTTAGCCTCCCTCTGATCTTCCTGGCTGAAGTGGCATTACACTCTGCTTTGTGTTATCTTTTTTTATAATGATACTCTTCCCACCATCATATACCTGAAGTTTATTTTCTCAACATTGTATTCTAGGAAAATAAATTATATTGGTGCGACGCCCGCGCCAACAAGATAGAACGGATCAGCCTTGAGAGCGGAGAGAGCCGCGAGATAGTACTGTCATCCTCAGCCAGCAACGCAGCGGATCTCTTTTCAATGGCCGTCTATGGGTCTTACATATACTGGGCTGACAGGTAATTTATTCTTCCAGAAATGTTATAGTATAGTACAGTCTCTCCAAACAGGCTCCATAGAAGCCTTCGCCAGCTGCTCTACCCTTGTTGGATTAACCACCTGCACCACAAGGTCACTTTAAATACCAATCTAATTGACAGAGAAAAAGGCAGAGCATTTAGAAAAGACACCTTCTCTCTATTTAAATTGTGCGTACCTACCTCAATGTCATCCACAAGGGCAGCTAGGTCCCGTCACCTTCTGTCAGACCAGCTGTCGAGCATATTTTAGCTTCTGTCTAGTGTATTTGGATGAGTTCTTCTGTTTTAATTAGTCGAGGGCCATTGATTATCCCTGTGTCGAACTTCCTGTCACCTGGTGTCAAGCTCCCTCCTCTTCCTGTTGTGTGTGTGTGTGTCCGCGCGTGCGTGCGTGTCGTGTGTGTGTATGAATGCGTGTGTGTGTGTATGAATGCGTGTGTGCGTGTATGAATGCGTGTGTGTGTGTATGAATGCGTGTGTGTGTGTGTGAATGCGTGTGTGCGTGCGTGTGTGTGTGTATGAATGCGTGTGTGTGTGTGTGTATGAATGCGTGTGTGTGTGTGTGTGTGTGTGTGCGTGCATAGGGCTCATGCCAGAGGCTCCATTCGCAGAGGTGTTAAGAGTTATCCAACGGAGGGAGCCACGACTTTGAGGAGTGGTCTTGGAGTCAACTTGAACGATATCAAAGTCTTTAACCGAGGACGGGAGAAAGGTTGAGGTTTCAACTTCCTTATCACTTCCTTATTATTTCATGTTCTTACCTGGCTGTCAGTACCTGCGGTTGTTAAGTGTTCTAGAATAGACCTGAGATTAAAGGGCCAATCAGCAGTTGGAACAATAACATCGTTCTTCCCACCACTGTTTCAGTAAAAAGCTGAAGGATGGGGCTGGAAAAATGTAATCACTCTCAAATGCATAAACAGAGGTATGGATGCAAGGATATCCATGATATTAAAATTGGAGTTTAACCATGTTTTGTTGACATTTACTTTGTTTTCCAACATTGGAGTTAAACAAGCTTATATTTGGGGTTCTGTTGGGGTACAACAGTTAAACTAAGCTTATGAGGCATTTATTTCTAAGTTATATTATTCAAGAATCAATAGGTACAAATCATTTATTAATATGTTCAAAAATGGATGCAGCAACTGCTGATTGCCCATTTTAATGTGAAGGTATTTCAACCTCTCAATACAGAAACGTAATATCTGAATATTGACTAACATTGATACTGCAACTTCATAATGGATTCTTATTCCTTATGGTCAACACAATACATTTCAGATTGACAGCCAATAAGACTGTGGGGAACCTGACTTGATCTCTGACCTTTGACCCTGTCGTTGACTTCCCTACAGGAACCAACCCGTGCGGCCAAAACAACGGAGGCTGCCATCAGCTGTGTTTCCACCAGGGCAGTGGGAGGAGGACGTGTTCCTGTGCTCACGGCTACCTGGCTAAAGGTCATCAGTAATCTTTTGTTTTGATTCATCTCTTTTATTGCCTCTTGTTTGCCTTTTATTCTTACATGTATTTATTTTTACTGT
This sequence comes from Oncorhynchus kisutch, assembly GCF_002021735.2. Lineage (NCBI taxonomy): Eukaryota > Metazoa > Chordata > Actinopteri > Salmoniformes > Salmonidae > Oncorhynchus > Oncorhynchus kisutch. Next base: position 12,950,273 of record NC_034178.2, on the reverse strand, counting down.
AAAGTGTGTAACGATTTTACATTTTTTCCACATCAAATGGTTCTTATTTCAATTAATCACAGTTTTAAAGGCTCAATTACGTAATCATTGTCGTTTGATTAGACGGTCTCAGCTGTCACCAGTACGATGGCTACCTTCTCTACTCTGAGAGGTCGATCCTGAGGAGCATCCACCTATCAGACGACAGCGACCTCAACTCTCCCATCAGGCCCTATGAGAACCCTGCCTACTTCAAGAATGTGATAGCGCTGGCCTTTCATCACCAACAACAGAACTCTGGAGTCACCAACCGGATTTTCTATAGTGACGTTCACTTTGGGAATATACAGGTTGTCAATGACGACTGGACTGGACAGAGAGTGATCGTTGAGAGTAAGTTCACTTTGATAAAGTGTTTGTCTGCTCATTTATCCAATTACTAAGTTAATTACTAACTGTTCGAAAAGCTGGAAAATGTTTGGTTTATCATATCTACAGATATAGGATCTCAATTTGAGTTAATTTGCTACAGCAGGAAAATAATCTTGCAGCAACAAGAAATGTGAATTTTTGTAGGGACAAATCAAATCTGAAATTTCTAAGTGGTAATGACAAACTGTAGTAGAGGCCTTTTAAAACCTCAAATACACTGCTGTGCAGGAAAATTCTCAGCAACCAAAAGAGTAAGATTCTACATCTGTAGCAAAGAGAAACGGGGGAAGTGGAAATCCTTGTAGAATGCACTTGCGTTCTCTTCTCACCTCCTTTCACATTGAAAGCGTTCATTATTTCATTTCTGCACCATACTGTAGCTTCCTCCCTGCCTTCAGAAAGATGAGAGAGAAGACTGATGAGCAAGTAAAGCTGCTGTTTCAAGTAGTGAACATTTCTTTCCCCCAATTTCAAAAGTCTTCAACTCCCCATTGACAAGAGCTCAAACTGTTACTTGTAGTGTGAAACCAGGGGGATCCCACATAATCTGACTGCCTTTCATGTCCCACTGATGTCAACACTTAGAGGCCGACTCAAGCCTCTTTTGTACGTCTGACAGAAACTCTGATCTTTTGCCACTTCTATTGCTTTCATTTTGTCGGTGAACGAAGTAGCAAAACTATCAAAGACGGCGTTGTACAGCAAGATGAGATGTCAGTTGCAATGATTTTAGAAATGATACATTAAATTCCGTTTGCTTCCATTTAAGAAACGTTTTTCAACAGAATCCGCAAATTGAATTCACCGCTGATCACGCGTTAACACAGTTCACTTTCATAGCAGCCATGTTGTATTCCTTCTTGCATCTATGTGCTCTCCTCCTCTCACCTTGTCCCTTCGCTTGTGGATTTCAATGCACAACACATCAGCTGTATGTGACCAGGCGGAATAAAAAATCTGGGCCAAACCGCTACACACAACCTACATCAATGTCACCATATTAGCTAAAGTAGCTAATAGAACTAATCCGTTAGTAAACCTGTACGATCTTGCAGTAACGTTAGTGTACAGTCAGTAAGCAGTTACACCGGCGGGCCCCGGTGGTAATAAATTAGTCAAACCAAAAGCTTACCTTAACTTGGAAGAGTTCCAGGGCTGTGTTGGAAAATCATAGCCAGCTAGCTAACACAACATCCCTCTATTTGAGCCGGGTGTTTCAGTAGGCTGAACTAGCTAGCTGCATTTGCTAGCTAAAAAAGTTAAACTGAAACTCTCTCTTTGAGTCATCTACTCACCACATTTTATGTATGGCAGTGCTAGCTAGTCGTAGCTTATGCTTTCAGCACTAGATTCATTCTCGGGTCCTTTGATTGGGTGGATAACATGTCAGTTCAAGCTGCAAGACCTCTGATAGTTTGGAGGACGTCCTCCAGAAGATGTTATAATTACTGTGTAAGGCTATCGAAGGGGTTGAGAACCACGAGCCTCCTAGATTTTGTATTGAAGTCAATGTACCCAGAGGAGGAGAAAAGCTAGCTGTCCTCCGGCTACACCATGGTGCTACCCTACAGAGTGCTGTTGAGGCTACTGTAGACCTTTTTAAATGGTTAAATGATTCTTTATCCCTTTACACTTGTGTGTATAAGGTAGTAGTTGTGGAATTGTTAGGTACATTACTCGTTGGTTATTACTGCATTGTCGGAACTAGAAGCACAAGCATTTCGCTACACTCACATTAACATCTGCTAACCATGTGTATGTGACAATTTGTTTTAGATTTGATGTTTTATAAAAAAAAAAATTGTATGAAATTTATGAAAGTATGGTGGTCCTCCCCTTCTTCCTCTGAGGAGCCTCCACTGATAGACATATAGTGAATATCAATGTCAATAGATGGATATGACATTTCTTCTGTATGCCCATCTGATATAGTGTTTTAGGAGGGATCAGCTGAACACACACACAAACACACACACAGATGCCTCGGAGGTGTTGCAGTATAGTTCCCTAATGCACATAGACAGCAGATCCCCGTCACCCCATAGCCCCTGTAGCGTCTGTGTAGTAGGCTAGGCTCCATGCTGACTGGGCTCAAATATATCTGACTGACCAGGAATGGGGAAGGAAGATCCATCAAAATCACAGACGGGGGTTGGTTGTTGGAGAGGAAAGGCAATAATGGTTGCATCTATAGGAGGCCAGCTCATGGAGAAAGCACCAGCACTACTCCCATATAATGATTAACGAATATGATAATGAAGTATCTCCTAAAATACTATTTTTGTCAACCATATAGGCCTATCACTTGTCCAAGCAAGTGTGTGATATTACCCTATTTGCAGAATTTATTCGGAATACATTTGGGCAGATGAAGAGAATAGGATTTTTTTTCGCTTGTTTAAAGAATTCTCAGTGGTGTTGCCTGCTTGTACACTGGCTGTATTCTCAATTATTTGTATTACTTTTTCTTTTTTTACTGGTAGTGAATGTTCATTTGTATGTCCTAGTTTGTGCGATTGTCCTGTCTGAATGTGAAACAGTGAACAGTCTTCTATTGTTCATCTCTTAGCACAGTGGGACATCTTTACACCTGCCTAGGCTCGTTAGGTTCCATTCAAAAGAGTTTGGCATTGATTTATCTTTTTGGAAGAAACTCTACTGTTCGGTACAGCGAAATATTAAATATATTCACTTGGATATCCAGGTGTATCCCGATGAAGATTATCCACATATAGATCCAACCAGTGTTGATCACTACCCAGTACAGCTGAACACTGCATTCATTCATGTCTAAATGCATTATGTGGAAACCTCCACAACACCACCACATGAGACAACCTGTGCCAGATATCTCTCTCTCTCTCTCTCTCTCTCTCTCTCTCTCTCTCTCTCTCTCTCTCTCTGTCTCTCTCTGTCTCTCTGTGTCTCTCTCTGTCTCTCTGTGTCTCTCTGTCTCTCTCTGTCTCTCTCTCTCTCTCTATCTCTCTCTCTATATATAGTTGAAGTAGGAAGTTTACATACACTTAAGTTGGTATCAGTAAAACTAATTTTTCAACCACCCCACACATTTTTTGTTAACAAACTATAGTTTTGGCAAGTTGGTTAGGACATTTACTTTCTGCATGACACAAGTCATTTTTCCAATAATTGTTTACAGACAGATTATTTGACTTATAATTCACTGTTTCACAATTCCAGTGGGTCAGAAGTTCACATACACTAAGTTGACTGTGCCTTTAAACAGCCTGGAAAATTCCAGAAAATTCTGATAGGCTAATTGACATCATTTGAGTCAATTTGAGGTGTACCTGTGGATGTATTTCAAGGCCTACCTTCAAACTCAGTGCCACTTTGCTTGACATCATGGGAAAATCAAAAGAAATCAGCCAAGACCTCAGAAAAACAAGTGTAGACCTCAACAAATCTGGTTCATCCTTGGGAGCAATTTCCAAATGCCTGAAGGTACCACGTTCATCTGTATAAAAAGAATAGTACGCAAGTATAAGCACCATGGGACCACACAGCCGTCAAATTGCTCAAGAAAGAGACGCATTCTGTCTCCTAGAGATGAACGTGCTTTGGTGCGAAAATATCAAATCAATCCCAGAACAACAGCAAAGGACCTTGTGAAGATTCTGGAGGAAACAGGTTCAAAAGTATCTATATCCACAGTAAAACGAGGCCTATATCGACATAACCTGAAAGACCGCTGAGCAAGGAAGAAGCCACTGCTCCAAAACCACCATATAAAGCCAGACTACGGTTTGCAACTGCACATGGGGCAATGATCTTACTTTTTGGAGAAATGTTCTCTGGTCTGATGAAACAAAAATAGAACTGTTTAGCCATAATGACCATCGTTATGTTTGGAGGAAAAAGGGGGAGACTTGCAAGCTGAAGAAGACCATCCCAACCGTGAAACAAGGGTGTGGCAGCATCATGTTGTGGGGGTGCTTTGCTGCAGGAGGGACTGGTGCACTTCACAAAATAGATGGCATCATGAGGTAAGAAAATTATGTGGATATATTGAAGCAACATCTCAAGACATCAGTCAGAAAGTTAAATAGACAATTACACCAAGCATACTTCCAAAGTTGTGGCAAAATGGCTTAAGGACAACAAAGTCAAGGTATTGGAGTGGCCATCACAAAGCCCTTCCCTCAATCCTATACAAAATGTGTGGTCAGAACTGAAAAAGCGAGCAAGGAGGCCTACAAACCTGACTTAGTTACACCAGCTCTGTCAGGAGGATTGGCCCAAAATTCACCCAACTTATTGTGGGAAGCTTGTGGAAGGTTACCCGAAACGTTTGACCCAAGTTAAACAATTTAAAGGCAATACTACCAAATACTAATTGAGTGTTTGGAAACGTCTGACCCACTGGAAATGTGATGAAAGAAATAAGAGCTGAAATAAATAATTCTCTCTAGCAATATTCTGACATTTCACATTCTTAAAATAAAGTGGTGTTCCTAACTGACCTAAGACAGGGCATTTTTCAATATTAGGAATTGTGAAAAACTGAGTTTAAATGTATTTGGCTAATGTGTATGTAAACTTCCAACTTCAACGGTATATATACATACTTATTTTCCACCATAATTTGCAAATAAATTCATAAAAAATCCTACAATGTGATTTTCTGGATTGTCTTCTTCTCATTTTGTCTGTCATAGTTGAAGTGTACCTATGATGACAATTACAGGCCTCTCTCATCTTTTTAAGTGGGAGAACTTGCACAATTGGTGGCTGACTAAATACCTTTCCCCCCCACTGTGTGTGTGTATATATATATAATATTCTTACTTTACCATGAAAGAAAATACAAATCCACTCTCTGCATTGGAAAGTATCACGTGTGTTTGTTGAGCTCTTAATCAAAAGTCAGATAATGTTATTCAGTGTATGTCAATGTTATATTCAGTGTTATAAACTGGGTGGTTTGAGCCCTGAATGATGATTTGCTGAAAGCTGTGATATATCAGACCGTACACCACAGGTATGACAAAAAAATACTTTTAACTGTTTTGATTTTGTTGGTAACCAGTTTATAAGAGCAATAAGACACCACATCAGTGTTTTGGTATTTGGCCAATATACCATGGCTAACCACGGCTTACTCTGTGTTGCGTCGTGCCTAAGAACAGCTCTTAGCCGTGATATATTGGCCATATACCACACCCCCTCATGCCTTATTGCTTAATTATATCAGTGTTATTGTTCCTGTGTAGATGTCGGGTCAGTCGAGGGCCTAGCATACCATGGAGCCTGGGACTCACTTTATTGGACCAGCTCCACCACAGCCACCGTCAGCAGGCACAGCCTGGACCAGAGCCTCTCCGGGGCCTTCACCAGAGAGGCTGTGGTGACACTGGCAGAGGACGACCACCCACATAATCTGGCTCTGGAGGAGTGTCAGAAGTAGGTGTTAAAACTTCCTTGCTCCTATTGTCTTATACACACTTACATACCCTTATTGGCCTTCAGTAGATGCTCACTTGGGTATATGGGTTGTGTTATGTATTCAGTTAGCAAATCTATTGAAAACTTCTGCTATCAGGGGAATGAGGTTTATAACTGCTCTGGGGGAGTGTCAGAAGTGTTTTATCATCATTTGTTACTGATCATAATGTCTTACGGTTCTTTTATGTTTCCTTTGCCTCCCTTTTATACCCTGTTTTCTTTCACAAGAACACGAGGGAGGCAGTCTTAAAAATGTGTCAATTATTTTGCTTTAGAATGTGAGGATCGAAACACGTTTATATCTTTAGAAAATCGAGATAGAAAAAGCCTGTTTGCGTTTTCCTGGAAACATGTTGTTGTTTTTTTTATTTTTATGGAAATGATCACGCAGTGCAGACTCTGATGCTTGATGGACGTTTGCAATATATTGAACGGAGGTGCATCCCACCCGTTTGCTTCGGTGAAAGTCTCACTGGTGTTTTTGTTTTCGCTGCTGACGCAGCCTGATGTTCTGGACGAACTGGAATGAACTGCGCCCCAGCATTATGAGGTCCACCCTGTCAGGAAACAACATCCAGAGTGTCATCACCACAGACATCCTCACACCTAATGGACTCACCATCGACCACACCGCCGAGAAACTCTTCTTCTCCGATGGCAGCCTGGGAAAGATTGAACGATGTGAATATGATGGCTCACACAGATATGTAAGGAGAAGAAACAAAATAGATATACTGTATATATATATATACTGTATGTTGTTCGGAATAGAATGGTTAAGTCATATCTTGTACAACCTTAGCATCTTTTTTTCTATCTAGAACCTTAAAAGGTTCTTTGGCTGTCCCCATAGGAAAACCCCAAGAAGAACCCTCTGTGGTTGCTTGTAAGTACCCTTTTGGTTCAAGGTAGAACCCTTTTGGGTTCCGTGAAGAACCATTTGTACAGAGGGTTCTACCTGGAACCAGAACGGGTTCTACCTGGAACCAAAAAGGGTTATCCTATGGGGACAGTTGAAGAACCCTTTTGGAACCCTTTTTTCTAAGAGTGTACCATCAGATTTGGAAATGATTCCAGCTGTCTCATACCTCTTCTCATGCTTGAGTATGTGACGTCCAAGGTTCTGTTGATGTATTTCAACCAAAATTATGACTAAACTAATGACTAAAACATGAGCATAAAACCAATTTGACACCATTTTCTTATTCCGTTCATTCTGTAGGTGATTGTGAAGTCAGGTCCAGGAACCTTCTTTGGCCTAGCTATCTATGGGAACTTCCTGTTCTGGTCTGATTGGGTACGGAGGGCGGTGGTACGCTCCAATAAGTACACAGGTGGCGACATCAAGGTCCTCAGAGCTGACATCCCCAACCAGCCAATGGGTATTGTTGCAGTTTCCAACAATACCAACAATTGTAAGTGAATCCTATACATTACATCAAAGCAAAACTCACTTGTCAACTTCTATACATCGCAGCCTGTGATGGTTTGCATGTGGTTTACAACCCTGTGTAGCTGAGTTTGACCATTTGGCATGAACATTATACAAGACTTCCTATTGCCCCACCTTCCCTCCCTGATTAATTACCACTCAATGTAAATATTACATTATTGAATAAACAACTCCAAAAATCCCAACCTCCAGTGCCGCAGGCTACCCCATGTTGCCTGGCCTGTGCTTCACCAGAACCCAAGCTTGGCACAGTGCTTCAGCTGAATCTGTACCATCTGAGCTCTCTCTCTCTCTCTCTCTCTCTCTCTCTCTCTGACTGACTGAAATGAGCAGTGTGGGTACTAAGGGGGCAGCATGATGGCATGGTTCATAGCTTACCTCTCCATACCACTGTCCGAGCCAAACACAGTTCAAAGCGGGTCCCCAACAGAGAAGTCTACCTTTCTACCACAACACTGACCTTGAAAAGTTTTCAGTGCTTGAGTTCAAATATTTGGAAGCTGAAACTCTTTATGGGAGGCACTGCAAGTAGGAAGTAAAGCATGGCATCTGGAGGTTGATGTGTGTTTTCTGTAAGATGATGTACTACAGTACCCATAATGCTCTGTTTTCCCAGGTGAACTGTCCCCTTGCACAGTGCTGAACGGTGGATGTCATGACCTTTGTCTTCTGACCCCTCACGGCACAGTCAACTGTAGCTGCAGAGGAGAGAGACTACTACTGGAAGATAACAGATGTGTATGTAAGTCTAGTACCTTGTCTTTTTCCCCCTCTAATTCATTGGGAAACAGCATCCGGCTCAAAGGACCATGTGAACGTCTTGCTAATAGACACGTAGACAATAGGCATCGGACAGTGCTACTGTCAGATGAAGCCATGTGAGGGGCATTGAAGAAGCATGTTTGTTGTTGGAGACTGTCTGGGATGGATATAGCAGAAAGCAGACCCATCTGTTTTGGATGAGGAATCAATCAGAAAAATATTGATTCTCTCTTCTTTTTGCAGCTGAGAACTCCTCCTGTAACATCCACATTGAGTTTGAGTGTGGGAACGGGGATTGTATCGACTATCAGCTGACGTGTGACGGAATAGCACACTGCAAAGACAAGTCGGATGAGAAAATGCCATACTGCGGTAAGTAAACACCAAACATGTGTTACTGTACTAGTTCACCAGTGCTCAGATGAAAATCCCTACCAAGCCCCGCCGGGTTCTTGTCCAGTAGAATGAGTTCAGACTCGCTCACTTCCCGAAACCCACGAAGGAGAAGAGGAACGGTATTAAAGTGGATGTCATGTAATCCCTTTGGTCGAATCTCTTCCTAAAGTGTCTTTTGTTTTGTAATCTCTTTCGTTTTTCTCCCTCTCCCTCTTTTACTCCTCTTCCTCTCTTGCAGATAACAGAACCTGCAGACGGGGCTTCAAGAGCTGCTATAACCAGCGCTGTGTGGCCAATAGGCGGGTTTGTGACGGGGTCAACGACTGTGGAGATAATTCCGACGAGGTTTATTGTAACCGTGAGTAATAAGAATCTGATGAATGTACATGCCCAGTCTGACAGACAACATAATCTGTACTACATTCCTACTGTATAAACAAATGAATAGCTTTGGGGTGAACTCCTGTCTCTCCTGTTAGATTTCATAGAGGAACATTTCTCCAAGCAGGAATAATATGGTCTATTCTTTCCAGTACCTCCTTCTAGTCCACCTGACGATGAACCAAAGAGATGGGATTTCAAATACAACATATTTAAACCCCCCCCCCCCTTTCTTTTCGGCTCTGTATTTTCTCTCCAGATTCCACATGCTCTCCCTCAGACTGGCGTTGTCTGAACGGGGTTTGTATCCCGGCCTCGGCCCGCTGCAATCAGCTCATCGACTGTCCCGACGCCTCAGATGAGAAGAACTGCAGTAAGATAAGCCTTTGTTAAAGCGCCGTGCCGTATCTTTGTTCAGGCGACCCACTATCTTTGTTCAGGCGACCCACTATCTTTGTTCAGGCGACCCACTATCTTTGTTCAGGCGACCCACTATCTTTGTTCAGGCGACCCACTATCTTTGTTAAGGCGCTACACTGTATCTTTCTGCGGTGCGACAACATTACCTTTCCCACGTAGCAGGTCTGTAGGCTAGCCTGGTCATGTGTGTCATTAATGTTAGAGAAAAGAGAATAAGGAAGATCCGCTCCCTGGAATTTCAAGTGATTTTTTATGTGAGTTATTAATATCAGGGCACTACACCATTATAGATAAGACGATGTATAGCCAGGAATATCAATCGCTAACCTTAGGCTTTGGATATGCCGGTCGAATGCCCACTTCCTTTAGGCAACACGGGCTGCTTGGGTTACTACATGCTGGGGGTGAAGGAGACAGTGTTCGTCAGCTGCAACTCTACCTCCCTCTGTGTCCACCCCTCCTGGATGTGTGATGGAGCCAACGACTGTGGGGATTATGCAGATGAAACCAACTGCCAGAGTATGTTTTTATCCTTCCTTTCTTTCCCTCTTCTGTTCCGCCAGTTCTGTCGGCTACTGTTGATGTGGCCGTGTACCAGACAGACACCAGGCCTAGTGGGATGCATTTGAAGATATTTTGAAAATGAGTCGGCCTCATAGTTTATTGTTCTGAATGTACCTTGGCTTCTGGTTTCTCCGCAGCTCCTTCCCTCAGAAAGAGATGTGAGGAAGGCCATTTTGCTTGCCCCAGTGGAAACTGCATCCACACTGTCTGGCTGTGTGACGGAGTGAAAGACTGTGAAGACGGAGCAGATGAATTCCAGTGTGGTGTGATAGACATATTTCTATAACATTTATTCACATGACATTTATTTTCGCAAGCACATTGCGCTGATTTGTTGAGAGAGAGTCTCAATCGTTCAAAGGACTCGGTTCAAAGGAGCGATTGGATCATTATGTTGTAGGGTCCAAATATAATGGAGAATTTCTAAGTTGAACAATTTCCCCTTTTTCTCCTGTAACCCTTGATGTGTCTGGTCATTACATTCGGTCAATACGGCCAGATAAGAAGATAAGATAACCCAGTGTTGGGGGTTCGTTCATGTGGGTCATTAAAGGAAGCAGTGAAGGGGTGTCTCCCGCTGAGCCCAATGTTTCCATCCCTGATTTGACCCCTATGTGGAAATCTCCCAAAATCACTGTTCAAAGCCCCTCCTGAGGAATACTGACAGAAGGAGATGTTTCACTCCTGCGGTTGGTTCCTCAGGGCAGAGCAGTAGACGATGCTGTCGTCACGCAAACAGAATAGCAATAGCAAATATCCTATTTATATTTGTTGTGGATTTGCTCATCGCCTGTGTATTTGAACGAGTCCCAGGCAGTAGCGGTTGGATGCACACACAGTGATGTTGGCGCCCGCTGTTTGTGTGGCTAGTTCACACTGACCTTGTCCATACAGCCACACAGTCATTGCTAATGGTTGCTCTCTGAATGCCCAGGGAGCAAAGGAAGCAGCTCCGCAGTGTCATCATAAAATTGATGTGGAATGCAAACAAATAAACAGACAATTCTTTCTCTCTCTTTCTTTGTGTCTCTCCCTCTCTCATCTCCCTCCTCTCTATCTCTCCCTCGTTCTCACTCTCTCTCTCTCTCTCTCTCTCTCTCTGCTTGCTAAGGCTGAATTATTTTTTTACCTCACTTGGCACTCCTTTGTACATGGTTTGACTGTAAGACAAGCATTACTTTGAAAGTGCTTACGACTGAGAGAAGGGTTTTGCCATGTTGGTGTATCTAATTTCACAGGTGACATTGATAAAGTGATATAATTTTCCAGCCGCATTAGAATAATTTGCTTCAAAATTGGTTACCTATGCGATATTATTTCCTTCACCTCTTCTGCACAAAGACCTACCTTCTTTCTTGTATGTGCCTTGACTGCAATGTCATATTACTCTATAACAGTTGAAACCTGGGCCCATTTGGACTTTGCACACATACACTACCGTACTAAATCACACATTTATCACTGCTCTCGGCATGGTTAATTGTGAAGACGTTTACATGCTTCCTGTCCCAATGAAATACCATATAATATGTTATATTGCATTCTGTCTAGACTTGTCCTGCCTGTGGAACCAGTTTGCCTGCTCTAAGAACAAGTGCATCGCCAAGCAGTGGCTTTGTGACGGAGAGGACGACTGTGGCGATGGATTGGACGAGAGCGCAGAGATCTGTGGTAAGAAAACACGCCTGAATTGATTTACATTATGTTGACTCAAATGTGTGTAGAAAATGTAGAGAACGGCCATAAATCAGCATCAAAGGGGCAGGGAAAAGGGGCCTCCCGAGTTGCGCTGCGGTCTAAGGCACTGCATTGCAGTGTTTGAGACGTCACTACAGATCCGGGTTCGATCCCGGGCTGTGTTGCTGCCGGCCGCGCCCGGGAGACCCATGAGGAGGCGCACAATTGGCCCAACGGCGTCCGGGTTAGGGGGAGGGTTTGGCCGGCTGGGATGTCCTTGTCCCATCATGCACTAGCGACTCCTTGTGGCAGCCTGGCGCCAGCTGTACGGTGTTTCCTCCGACACAATGTTGCAGCTGGCTTCTGGGTTAAGTGGGTAGTGTGTCAAGAAGCAGTGCAGCTTGGCGAGGTCATGTTTCGGAGGACACATGGCTCTCGACCTTCATCTCTCTCCAGAGTCCATACAGGAGTTGCAGCGATGGGACAAGACTGTAACTACCAATTGGATATTGCAAAAAAGGGGTAAAAAGTACCCAAAAAAGGGGGACAGGGAGAGATTAATTTGACATTTTATGAGATAAATTCTCGTTGGATATCACAAAATTGGGGAGAAAAAGGCATAAAAAGTACAACAAAAAAAGAGACAGGGAAAGATTAATATAAGATATTTTACATTTTATGAGATACATCCTTGGTGGAGATATATGGATTAGCAATTTGCTACAAACAGCGATATGGATTTCCTGTTTTTCAGTCATATTTGCACAGACCTCAGAAAGTATTGTAAACATCTATATTTCTATTACTGTAATTGTGCAGATTCTGTAGCCTGACTGCCAGTCTGTTTCTGCTGTCTTTGCCAAATCCTTGTCACTCATTATCATACCAAACATGTTTGGCGTGACAATTCCTTAAGGAGTTGGTAAGCGAGCTAAAACAGACTGCCACTCAGGCTAAAGATTCTTCAGTTCGGTAAAATAATATTTTGACCACGACTCCTATTGTACATATCCAGGTATGGCTACCTGTGGCCCAGGGTTGTTTAGTTGCCCAGAGTCGTACGCCTGCGTCCCCAAACACTGGCTTTGTGATGGGGAGAGGGACTGTCCAGATGGGAGTGATGAGCTCTCTGCTGCTGGCTGTGGTAATAATATTGTTCTGAAGTTCTCCAACAGAAATCACAGTCATAGTGTAGTCACTCCCTTTTCTAAAGCACATATTATAATGATATGTGTCTAACAGTCTAGTCCAAGTCCCTTTTGTAAAGTACAAATGTCTCAATACATGTTTGTCATAGTGCATTGTCCTCTGAAGGCCTCTGGACAGAAAGCACACAGTCATAGTGTAGTCACTCAGTCCCTTTTGTAAAGCACAAATATCTCAATATGTGTCTGACAGTGTATTCCGAGCCCCTTTTTCTGAAGCTCAAATGTCTCGATACATATGTGTCATAGTGTATTGTCCTCTGAAGGCCTCCGAACCCGAAAGCGCACAGTCATATTTTAGTCACTCAGAATCCCCTTTGTAAAGCCCAAATGTCTCAATATGTGTCTGTCATAAGGTATTGTCCTCTGAAGGCCTCCAGACAGAAACCAAACAGAAAACAATCATAGCACAGTCAGACTCAGTCCCATTTATAAAGCAAAAATGTCTCATTACATTTGTCATTGTGTGTTCAGAATCCCCATTGTAAAGCAGAAATGACTCAATACGTTTCTGTTATAAGAAAAAAATATAAAAATAATCGGCCCTGCAGAACTGTAAAACCATATTTCCCCCTGACACATACACTACATTGCCAAAAGTATGTGGACACGTGCTCGTTGAACATCTCATTCCAGAATTATGGGCATTAATATGGAGTTGGTCCCCCATTTGCTGATCTAACAGCCTCCACTCTTCTGGGAAGGCTTTCCACTAGATGTTGGAACATTGCTGAAGGGACTTGCTTCCATTCAGCCGCAAGAGCATTACTGAGGTCGGGCACTGATGTTGGGTGATTAGGCCTGGCTCGCAGTCGGCGTTCCAATTCATCCCAAAGGTGTTCGATGGGGTTGAGGTCAGGGCTCTCTGCAGTCCAGTCAATTTCTTCCACATCGATCTCAACAAACCATTTCTGTATGGACCTCGCTTTGTGCACAGGGGCATTGTCATGCTGAAACAGGAAAGGGCCTTCCCCAAATCGTTCTCCTGGCATCTGCCAAACCCAGATTCGTCCGTTGGACTGCCAGATGGTGATTCATCACTCCAGAGAACTCGTTTCCACTGCTCCAGAGGCCAATGGCGGCGAGTTTTACACCACTCCAGCCGTTACTTGGCATTGGGCATGGGGATCTTAGGCTTATGTGCGGCTGCTCGACCATGAAAACCCATTTCATGAAGCTCCCGACTAACAGTTATTGTGGTGATGTTGCTTCCAGAGGCAGTTTGGAACTCGGTAGTGAGTGTTGCAACCGAGGACAGACACTTTTTACGCGCTATAAGCTTCAGCACTCGATGGTTCCGTTCTGTGAGCTTGTGCGGGCTACCATTTCGCGGCTGAGCCGTTGTTGCTCCTTGACGTTTCCACTTCACAATGACAGCACTTACAGTTGACCGGGGCAGCTCTAGCAAGGCAGAAATCTGACAAACTTACTTGTTGGAAAGATGGAATCCTATGACGGTGCCAGATTGAAAGTCACTGTGCTCTTCAGTAAGGCCATTCTGCTGCGAATGTTTCCCTATTGAGATTGCATGGCTGTGTGCTCGATTTTATACGCCTGTCAGCAACGGGTGTGGATGAAGTAGCCAAATCCACTAATTTGAAGGGGTGTCCACCTACTTTTGTATATATAGTATACCCTGTTAATAATGTCCACATTCCTATACAAGTTCAGATCCTTTTTGAGAGGGGTGTATGGTGTGAAAATATCTCTGGTATTTCATTAACAAATTGGCCCTCCCTCCACATATTTCTTATCACAGCCCCCAACAACACGTGCATGGAGAGAATGTTCCAGTGTCGTAATCAGGTCTGCATCCCACAGCGGTTCGCTTGTGACCGTGATGATGACTGTGGAGACGGCTCCGATGAGACCCCGGAGTGTAGTAAGAACTTCTCACTATCTCTCTCTCTCTCTCTTTCTCGTATTTCCTCTTGTTGTGTTCTGACTGCACATCCCACCTCCTGTGTCCTACAGAGTACGGGTCCTGCAGTCTGGGGGAGTTCCGCTGCACAGATGGTCGCTGTTTACCCAGAGTCCAGTGGGAGTGTGACGGCCATCCCGATTGTCTCGACCAATCAGACGAGCTGCCACACAACCCCAAGTGTTCCGCTGCAGGCAAGCCTTTCATCTGATACAACACACGTGTGTGTGTTTATGTGTGTGTGTGAGAGAGAGAACAGAAGAGGTACAGACCACCCCAGTCTCACCATGTCCCGGCTGGTTTGAGCCTATTACGAACACGTTACGCTCATAGCCCTGCTGGGAACAGGGCTGATACAAATTGAGTTGATAGCAGGGCTATCTCGGACATTTCAGGGGGCAGGTGCTCAAAATGATTGTGATTTATCTTCAATGCTCTTTATAATATAATATCTATGATCTTCTGACTCATGATATATGGGCTGGCTGGCTAGTAGCTTGTGTGGATATTTTTTGTATATGGTGGTTTGGTCTGGCAGGTCACCCGTGATACAAGTCATTATCCGACCATCCGTGCCTGAGGATGTCAGGAGATGCAGTGGAAACCAGCCACGAAGGGGCAACAGCGAGCGCTGTTACCTTCAAGTAGACATTGGAGACGCGGATGGCAGATGGGCCGAAGCATCCGCCTCTGGTTCCTAAGTGCCCAAAGGATGCATGTTTAAATCCACCGATAGGTTATTTTTAATATTTTTGTTTTACACCTATCCCAAACCTTAACACTTACCTTAACCATTCGGAGTTAATGCCTAACCTTAAGAATTCGGAGTTGGTGCCTAAACGTAACCTTGGAATGATACAGAGAAGTAGTCAAACACTTGAAAATGTGTTCTTTGAGAGAAACATGGATGAACGTCTTGGCTACCTCGGTTGCTGCTGCCATGACACTCGTTTGCGACTCCCGACTGAAGAAGGGATGGAGTTTGGTCGTAGATGGAGCCGCTCCTTTCTGTCTTTCTGCCCCCTCTCTGCTGCACGCCGGCTATCAGCCAACCAGGCCGAATATTGACGATGATGTAAATCAAGTGTTATCAAGTGTGAATCAAAAGTTATGCTGTTGTATCAGTACTGTTGCTTGCGCCTCCCGAGTGGCGCAGCGGTCTAAGGCGTCACTACAGACCCAGGTTCGATCCCGGCCTGTGTCACATCTGGCCGTGACCGGGAGACGCATGAGGCAGCGGACAATTGGCCCAGCGTCGTCCAGGTTAGGGGAGGGTTTGGCCTGCCGGGATGTCCTTGTCCCATCGCGCTCTAGCGAATCCTTGTGGCGGGCCGGATGCCTGCAAGCTCCCAAAAATATATATAAAAATTCGACCTGTGACTGCAGGCCGTACATGTTTGGAATCCGGGCACGAACTCCATACAGGGCCGACAAACAGGCGCAACTGACGGGGTGGCGAACTTGACGACATCACAACGAATTTCGGACAGTGAGTTCAGAACAACAACGTCAAAACCTGTGTACAAAAATATATACAAATACCACCACCCAGAAGGGCAGTTGGCAAGTAGGAGGGCAAAGGGGCAGGTGCTCTGGCACAGGTACACCCCTATGTGTACATGTTCCTGGTTGATAGAAGTATGTTTAATTGACTGTTAATTATGTTGGCCGGTTCCCCAGACCCAGATTAAGCCTAGTACTTGACAACAACAACAAACATTTTTTTTCTAGGACAAGGCTTAATCTGGTTCCGGGAATTCAGGAGTCTTGCATTCCTGGCTTTCACAGAAAGTTCAAATCTAACACGTACCACTTTGTTCTGTAGAAAGCTTGTGCAACGGCTCTTTCTTCATGTGTGTCAACGGCCGCTGTGTCTCGCTGGCCAGCCTGTGTAACAGGAGGGACGACTGTGGGGACGCGTCAGACGAGAGGAACTGTCACGTCAATGAGTGTCTGAACCGTCGAGTCAGTGGATGCACACAGGACTGTGAAAACCTGCCTGTAGGCTACAAGGTAGGAAGGTACCCCTGCTCGCTTTCTCAGAATTGCGCACGCACGCACACACACACACACACAGAATCGCAAGTCATGAACTGTACAAGGTTATTTCTCAGAGTCACACACACACACACGATATAGCTCTAAGTATGGTAAACCACTAAGCTCTTACAACATAAAACTAAGGCTTAGTGAAAACTGTTTATTGATGTTTTGCAAATTTCTCTATAATGATAGGATTTAACACCGGTATTACTACATTCCATATATTATCATGTTTAACAATAAAACAAACAGAACCTAAATCAACATACTATGTGGACTTGCTTCTGGCTTACCATATGTGTTTGTTTGTGCTACTCATACTTAATAACCATGACCCCGGTACATACAGTACAGTTTATATGTTGGGATCTGCCTGGTTGCTGTAAGCCATAGGTTGTCATAGAAAAATCCATTTAAATCCATACTCTGTAAGATGTGCATACCAGAGTGGCTCGCCAACAAAACAAACCATGGATTTTGCACTCAGAACCTACTAAATCCCTTTGTGTCATAGTATCCCTGTATAGTCAGTAGTCACACCCGATGGCGACAGTACCCGTGACTTTTCTATTGATTAATTCAGTGCCTCCGCACATGGATTCTGTTAGAAAAATAATGGCTCTCAATTTCTCCCTCACGTCCGATCCAGTGCAAGTGTTGGCCGGGATTTCGCTTGAAGAACGATGGCCAAACGTGTGTTGACATTGACGAGTGTTCATCCGACTTCCCCTGTAGCCAGCTCTGCGTCAACACATACGGATCTTACAAGTGTCTGTGTGCAGACGGCTACGAGGCGCCAGCTAAGAACTCGCACAGCTGCAGGTCTCTCTCAGGTATACCTCTGTCTCTACCTCCATCATTTTCTCTTCTGTTCTTTTTTTTGTTCTCTCTCTCTCTCTCTCTCTCTCTCTCTCTGTCTCTCTCTCTTCTCTCTCCCCTTCTCTCTCTCTCTCTCTCTCCTCTTACCCATCTGTCCTTGTATCTGTGCCTCTGCTGCTTGAGGTACCACTTTCTCCATCTTCGTTTGTCCATTCCTTCTCTCCATCTTCTTTCTCTTCCTTCTTACACATCTTCCCATGTGTCTGATCCTCTGTCACCCACCTTCCTGCTTGATTTTTTAAATTTTAAATCAGGGACTTCGGGAAATCACAAGGGAATTATCTTGCCGTCAGAATGAGGATCCTGATTAGTTAAAAGAAGACACTAGAATATGTATGACGTAAAACCACTTGTTCTATCTCTATGGGAAGGTACCTGTAGTGAGCCCAGTCAAATAATAGCCTGTGATGGTGATATATACTAGGGCTTGGAGCTAGGGAGGAAATCAGTGGTTGTATAAGATTGACACCTCCAGAGCCTCTGACTGTAACGTTACTGCACCTGCTGTAGGATAATGAGACGATGCATTAAAAGTAATGACTTTATGAGTAATGATGAGCTACAGTGCCTTGCAAAGGTATTCACCCCCCTTGGCATTTTTCCTATTTTGTTGCATTACAACCTGTAATTTAAATGGAATGTTATTTTGATTTCATGTAATGGACATACACAAAATAGTCCAAATTGGTGAAGTGAAATGGGAATATTTTTTTTTGAGAAAATAAATTAAAAATATTCACCCCCTTTGCTATGAAGCTCCTAAATAAGATCTGGTGCAACCAATTACCTTCAGAAGTCACATAATTAGTTAAATAAAGTCCACCTGTGTGCAATCTAAGTGTCACATGATCTGTCACATGATCTCAGTAAATATACACCTGTTCTGAACTGCCTCAGAGGCTGCAAAACAACTAAGCATGGGGCACCACCAATCAAGCGACACTATGAAGACCAAGGAGCTCTCCAAACAGGTCAGGGACAAAGTTGTGGAGAAGTACTGATCAGGGTTGGGTTATAAAAAAATATCTGAAACTTTGAACATCCCACGGAGCACCATTAAATCCATTATTAAAAAATTTAAAGAATATGGCACCACAACACACCTGCCAAGAGAGGGCCGCCCACCAAAACTCACAAACCAGGCAAGGAGGGCATTAATCACAGAGGCAACAAAGAGACCAAAGATAACCCTGAAGGAGCTGCAAAGCTCCACAGCGGAGATTGGAGTATCTGTCCATAGGACCACTTTAAGCCGTACACTTCACAGAGCTTGGCTTTATGGAAGACTGGCCAGAAGAAAATAAGCAAACATGTTTGGTGTTCACCAAAATGAATGTGGGAGACTTCCCAAACATATGAAAGAAGGTACTCTGGTCAGTTGAGACTAAAATGTAGCTTTTTGGCCATCAAGGAAAACGCTATGTCTGGCGCAAACCCAACACCTCTCATCCAGAGAGAACCATCCCAGCATCATGCTGTGGGGATGTTTTTCATCGGCAGGGATTGGGAACTGGTCAGAATTGAAGGAATGATGTATGGCGCTAAATACAGTGAAAATCTTGAGGGAACCCTGTTTCAGTCTTCCAGAGATTTTAGACTGGGACAGAGGTTCACCTTCCAGCAGGCCAATGACCCTAAGCATACTGCTAAAGCAACACTTGAGTGGTTTAAGGGGAAACATTTAAATGTCTTGGAATGGCCTAGTCAAAGCCCAGACCTCAATCCAATTGAGAATCTGTGTTATGACTTAAAGATTGCTGTAATTTTTGCAGCTGTAATTGCTGCAAAAGGTGGCCGTACAAAGTATTGACTTTGGGGGGGTGAATAGTTATGCATGTTCTGTTTTTTTGTCTTATTTGTTTTGTTTCACATCAAAAAATATTTTGCATCCTCAAAGTGGTAGGCATGTTGTGTAAATGAAATGATTACAAACCCCCCCCCCCAAAAAAAAAATTCTATTTTAATTCAATTTTGTAAGGCAACAAAATAGGGAAAATGCCAAGTGGAGTGAATATTTTCGCAAGCCATTATCTCTGAGAGCATACTGCTACAGTCGCCCCTGCATAGTGATGGTACTGAAGAGTCACACATGTCTATCAGATGATTTCTTTGGACTATATTGTTAGTCGTTGTCGTCGTGTATTGTAATTGCTGTATTTTTTTTCTTTCTTGTATTTTCTTCAGCTGAAGAGCCCTTCCTGATTCTGGCCGACCATCACGACATCAGGAAAATAAGCATTGATGGATCCAATTACACTCCTTTAAAACAGGTAAGACACACACAAGAGAAGTGTTCCTTTTTTTTTGAACCAGCTCAATATTTAAGGACGGAGGAGGTTTCTTATGCACAGAATCTTTTTATTGATCATCTCACTTGAGTACATGTCTCTCCGCAACCAATTATGCAAAGCAATTGCTCAATATTTAATGAGGTACTTTTTTTTGGACCAACAGTACAACATGTACCTTATGATTGTGTCCCGCAGGGCCTCAGTAACATTATAGCAGTGGACTTTGACTACAGGAAGGAGTTGATTTACTGGATCGACTCGAGCTCTCCTGCCCTAACCCAACGGAGGATAAACAGAATGCGACTGAATGGGAGCGACCTGAAGGTACAGTAGAGTACCGGCTTAAACAGCAGGTTTGGGGTAAATTGGAATGGAAGTTATTCAATTCAGGAAGTTAACAGATTCCAATTCAAAAATTGAGGGAAAAAAAGGGCGTCTTCTCAAAAAAAACGGAAGAGGAGTGTAACGTCTGCTCCCAACTCACACTCCCAAACACCTAAATCCCCTGAACGCAGCTCACTTTCCAGCCCACTTTCCAGCTCACACTCTCAAACACCTAGATCCCCTGAGCACAGCTCACTTTCCAGATCCCAATCACCTGAATTCTAATCACCTGCATGTCATTATCACACACTATTTAGTTCAGTTCTTTGCACCCCATCATTGTGAGGTATTGTTTGTTTTGTGACACTCTTCTATTCAGAGTGCTGATTTTCCTGTAACGTAATCCTCCCGTGTATGATAGTTTTTGCCTGCCTCACTAACGACGCCTTTTGCCTATTCCCTGCCTGTACTTTAGCCTATCAGATTTCCTGTTACCTACCTTTTGCCTGATCTCCCGGACGACATTACTAGCCTTTTCCCTGCCTGTACTGTTGCCTTTTTGGATCCCCTGTGTATGACCTTCTGCCTGCCCCTGGACCCAGTTACCTGCCTCCTGTGGTCCTTTACAATAAACACCTGCTGCGCCCTGTGCTTGAAACCAGCTCTGTCTCCCATTGTGTTCATTACAAGGAGAAGCTATATATTTCAAAAGTTGACTCATTTGTAATTTATTCAAATCACTTCCTGAATTGAGTGTCTTCAATTCAAATTGACCCCAACCGTGTTCTACATTAGCCTGACGAAGGTGTGTGGTGAGATAGTGTTCTTGTGGTAGTGGTTAACGTATGAGCCTGAGGGAAGGATGCACTTTATCCATTTTCTCTCTCGCTCTCATTCCCCCCCCCCCCCCCCACCCCCCACGAGGCAAGATTACACTGTTAGAGATGAGATGTTGAGAAGGTCTATAGCTGCTTTATAAATCTAGAATTAAACACCCTGACTGTGCAGCGGTTTAAATGTGACTAAAGATTACAGTCTTCCCTGGCTGAAGGTTGAGCCGGGGCACATAAAACGATTTATTCTACAGGAGGGATTATGGCCATGTAGCGCCTAATGCGGAATGAGATTTTAATGCATTCCATTGTCAAACAATGTACACTATAGAGTGTGGATAATTCCTTAGACACACAGCTTCTTTGTAAAACTTTGTTTTCGTTACACCTCGGGAAATACTTGATTGTTTTGGGCCTAAACCCCCTTGTTAATAGTTCACAGCATTATGCAGTTGATGGCATACCTGAGTATTAGTTTATGGTGTTTGGCACAGAACAACGGCTGTTGGTTTAGGTTCAGCTGTATTTTATGATGTTTTGTTTTCGTCATATTTATGACAATATCATCATGCTGTTATGACGAACAGTTCAAGTGTTACTGAACCCTGTCATGATCATGTTATGCACCATAGATACAGTACGAAATGTGCTTCCTTGCTACACAGAGGAAGATCTCTGACTCGGTATCTCAATGTCAATGATCGTATCAGTGTGCATGTGTTCGCGTCCTTGAACATGGCTGCTCTCCAATCATGGCTCCCCATTTTAGCTTTCCAAAGGCCAGGGTCAGAGTCTGGATGACGTTAGAGTGCCAACAGAACCTGAGCACCTAAGGGGGCTCCCCTTGGCTCGTTATCGTTAATACGGGGCTAATGACTCTTTATAGCTTTACTGTACCCAGGATCACTCCCGTCTGATTCGTAGCTCACTGCTGCCGAAACTCTTCCGAGTCGAGACCGCTTCTGTAGTTATGGGACCAATGTCATCACTAGAATGAAGGCGATATTAGAACTGTTGCAGTGCAGACCCATAGAAGGCTGTTGTGAGTCGTTCGGGCTTTTCACACTGTCTTCTTAATTTGCGAACAAAATCACTCCAGGGCTAGCTTACCTTCCTTTCACACAATCAATGGTTAACCCCGGGGTCACTGAATCCAACTGTTTGGGTTAGAATGTGAGGGCTCCACGAAACGGGTTACAGTGCTTTTTCTGATTCATCTTGAGTTGCTTTAAAGGCCCAGTGCAGTCGCAAACATGATTTCCCTGTGTTCTATATATACTTCCACACTATGAGGTTGGAATAATACCGTGAAATTGTGAAAATGACGATGTCCTTTTGGAGCTGTTTTAAGAGCTGTTTTAAAAAAGACTGCCTGAAATGTTTTGGTGGGATGGAGATTTGGCCTGCCACGGTGACATCACCAGGCCGTCAAGTTGGTTAATAGACCAATGAGAAAGAGATTTCCAAACTCTCTGCCAATGACAGCCGCTTTTCAGTGTTCCCCCCTTCTCTTCTTCTTCTTTTTGACAAATTGAATTGAAAACAATCACATGAAGGTACTTAGTTGTTACTCAAGAAATGATTTGATATTGAGATTTGAAAGAAAATGTCCCTACCTGTTTCCTCTCCTCTGACCCACAGGTAATCCACAGGACGTCCACCCCTAGTGCTCTAGCCGTGGACTGGATCGGTAAGAACCTGTACTGGTGCGACATAAGGAAGAAGAGTCTGGAGGTGTCCAAGGCTAACGGACTCTATCCTGTGGTGCTGGTCAGCACCGGTCTGGACATCCCTAGCGACCTGGCTCTGGATGCTGACACTGGGCATGTACAACTCTCCATCTTCTCCATCTGTCTTTACACCGTGCTACTATCTGTCACAGTACCGTCTGGAGAGAATGAATCCAGAACGAGATTTAGCTATGTCTGTCGAGAGAAACCACAGACTGTCAAAAGAAATGCCAGCTAATCAGTTTGTTACTGTGCAAGTGTACCTATGCTGTTTTGTTTCTGAGGCAGCCGACTTTCTGCTCAGTCTCTTGAAGTCTAGTACTCATTTTGATGTTGAGTTTGATATCTTCACGTAAACTACTCCGTAACGAGAAGTAAACACAGTTAGATTTACATCATTTTTGTCATTTAGCAGACACTCTTGTCCAGAGCGACTTACAGTTAGTGCATAAACCTTAAGATGACCAAGTGAGACGACCACAATTCACAGTTCACATAGCCCATTTGACCAACGAACTGGGGAAGTGTAGCCTAAGGTGTCTAGCTGAAAACTGTATCCATTCCTCTGTAGTTATGTGTTCTGGATCGACAGTGGAGAGTATCCCCATATCGGGAGGATAGGTTTGGACGGCAGCGGCCGGACGGTGATCAGCGACACAGACATATTCAGCCCTGCAGCTCTCACCATCGACTACACGTCAAAAAGACTTTACTGGGCTGACTCGCATCAAATTCTCTTCTCAAACATGGACGGTTCAAAACGACACAAAGGTAAGGGACAGTGAATTGAGTGTTGCCCTTGGTCTGTCTGTCTGTCTGTTTGTCTGTCTATAAACATTTGATGGCTCAATTGTAAATAATACTTTGTGCTGATTTAAGGTCAGTTTGCCCATTGACATTGTCATCTATCACCCAAGTGTTTAATTTGCCGTACTGTAATAATTTCGCCACCATGGCCTATTTATTACCTCACCCCCCTTATCCTACCTCATTTGCACACACTGTACATAGACTTTTTCTATTGTGTTATTGACTGTACTTTTGTTTGTCCCACGTGCAACTCTGTGTTGTTGTTTTTTGTCCCACTGCTATGCTTAATCTTGGCCAGGTCACAGTTGTAAATGAGAACTTGTTCTCAACTGGCCTACCTGGTTAAATAAAGGTGTTCTCAACTAGCCTACCTGGTTAAATAAAGGTGTTCTCAACTGGCCTACCTGGTTAAATAAAGGTGTTCTCAACTGGCCTACCTGGTTAAATAAAGGTGTTCTCAACTGGCCTACCTGGTTAAATAAAGGTGTTCTCAACTGGCCTACCTGGTTAAATAAAGGTGTTCTCAACTGGCCTACCTGGTTAAATAAAGGTGTTCTCAACTGGCCTACCTGGTTAAATAAAGGTGTTCTCAACTGGCCTACCTGGTTAAATAAAGGTGTTCTCAACTGGCCTACCTGGTTAAATAAAGGTGTTCTCAACTGGCCTACCTGGTTAAATAAAGGTGAAATAAAGAAATAAATACAAATAAAATTGAGTGTACTTTTTCAGACTTTAGATAAAAACCTTGACATTACTGTGAAGCGGTTTGTCCGTGATAAGATTCAACTCCACAGAAACCGAGCGTGAGCCAAGTCATTAATATGCCTGTTCCATACACTTCAAAGCAAGGTGTTAATTGAAATGAGTCGCTATCTATCTCTGGCATTCAACCTGTGAGAAATGAGAAATGTTTTTCTCTCCTTTTTTTTGAGTTATTCATTCGGTCTAACACAATTTTCCCCCAGTACTATTTGGTTCACAAACAAAACATGTTATTAAACAAGGCTTAAAAACCTCTTAAGGATCTGACCCTTTTCATACATTTTAGCCTAAAATGACATACCCAAATCTAAGTGCGTGTAGTTCAGGACCTGAAGCAAGGATATGCATATTCTTGATACCATTTGAAAGGAAACACTTTGAAGTTTGTGGAAATGTGAAATGAATGTCGGAGAATATAACACATTAGATCTGATAAACGATAATACAAAGAAAAACGCATGTATTTTATTTGTACCATCTTTGAAATGCAAGAGAAAGGCCATAATGTATTATTCCAGCCCAGGCGCAATTTAGATATTGGCCACTAGATGAAGGCAGTGTATGTGCAACATTTTAGACTGATCCAATGAACCATTGCATATCTGTTCAAAATGTGGTATCAAGACTGCCCAACTGGTCCTAATTGGTTTATTAATACATTTTCAAGTTCATAATTGTGCACTCTCCTCAAACAATAGCATGGTATTATTTCACTGTAATAACTACTGTAAATTGGACAGTGCAGTTAGATTAACAATAATTTAAGCTTTCTGCCCATATCAGATATGTCTGTCCTGGGAAATGTTCATGTTACTTACAACCTCATGCTAATCACATTAGCCTACGTTAGCTTAACTGTCCCGTGGGGAGGACACCGATCCTGTAGAGGTTAATTAATTAAAGTGAAGTCACGACATTCTCAACATATTTCTATTGTTAATTTAATTTCAGTCTTTCGTCTTCAACAGCCAGTTTGAGATTAGCTGTAGTACTTATAGTCTACTCCGTGCTCTACTAAGCCATGCTGACAGACACAGTCCATTTAGTCACGTCTTTACTTCTCTTTGCCTGCAATAAAACACCACAGAGCCTGGCAGCTTGTCACAGCAATTATTCAGGATGAGCTGTGTGTGTGTGTGTGTGTGTTCAGCAGATTCCTCCTAAAGCAGTATCAGATGAACGTAATGTAGAAGTGGCATGTTAATCTACTGTGTGTGTGTGATCTGGCTGTATTCCAGACTCTGATTAATCAGTGTGTATTCCATTCCAGTGCCGAGTCAAGACATCCGGGAGGTGACGGCGCTGACTCTGTTTGAGGATGTCATCTATTGGACGGATGAGAAGTCCAAGTCGCTGAACCGGGCCCACAAGACCTCCGGGGCTCAGGGAGCAGAGCTGCTCAGATACTGGAGAACCATCCACAACATCAAGGTGTACCACCCTCTCCGCCAACCCGACGGTAATTGTCTAGACACTCAGTGTGTGTGTCTGCACGCCTTTGAGCGAGAGAGAGGTGTTTATTTTTTAATTGTAATGAGCAAATGTGCCCTCAGACTAATGATGCTGACAGCAGAGTTGAGGGGAAAGGGCTGTAGCTGTGGATGTTGGGTTTTAGTCTCCCTCTCTCCGCCGCAGTGCCCAAACACCAGTGTCAGGTGACCAACGGAGGCTGCAGCCACCTGTGTCTGCTCTCCCCCGGGGGAGGTTACAGGTGTGCCTGCCCCACCCACTTCTACCTGGCTGCAGAAAACAAGACCTGCCTTTCCAACTGCACAGCCAGCCAGGTCAGTGGCCCTTTTCTCCTACTGCTTACAGAAATATTTAACATTTGAGTCATTCAGCAGACGCTGTTATCCAGAGCCACTTACAGCTAGTGAATCCATCTTAAGGTAGCTAGGTGGGACAACAACATTTCACAGTCAAAGTAAGTAAATATTCCCTGAGGAATAATTAGAGGAGTGCTTATATTTGACATGTTATACACTTGTAACATGTCCAATATGTGTCTCATGGGAATGTATTTCTTGCATATCCCAACTCCCCCTGAGACGCCCATAGGGAGTGTGGGGTCACGGCCAGTGGCACCCTTGTCCAGCACCCCTGGATCAATTGGGTTAAGTGCCTTGCTCAAGGGCACAGTGTCATATTTTGTTGGCTTCAGAATTCAAACCAGCGACCTTTTGGTTACTGGCCCAACACTCTAATCACAAAGGCTACTGTACCTGCCACCCAATGAAGCAGCTACCAGCTAAGCCTGTGCTAGTTGGAGGGGGAGTGGGAGATGATGATGATGAAATCTTGTTGTGTCTTGTAGTTCCGCTGTGGGACAGATGAGTGCATCCCCTTCTGGTGGAAGTGTGACACGGTGGATGACTGTGGGGACGGGTCGGACGAGCCTCCAGACTGCCGTGAGTCACCATCAACACACACATACACTTGACAAGGTCCCAGTAAGGGTGGTCCCATTTTCTGTACACACCAACTCGCAATTACACAATCAATTCACAGCCCTCTAGTGGAGCAGGACACTAACAGCACAGTACAGTACAGTAAATGTTACAACCATTCTCCCTGGTTTTATTCACTAGCTGTGTTTCTATAAAGTCGGTGCAATGTGTGTGTGTGTGAGTTTCTGTTCTTTCCTCACAGCTGAGTTTAAATGCCAGCCAGGGAGGTTCCAGTGTGGAACTGGTCTCTGTGCTCTGCCTCCGTTTATCTGTGATGGGGAGAACGACTGTGGGGACAACTCTGATGAAGCCAACTGTGGTGAATTTCTTTACATTTCTGGCCATTATTGTAAAAGAGAATGCATACTCGTTACTTACCTGGTTAAATAAAGTAAATAAATAAATGATGACGCTATCCATCCTATTCTGAATGCGCCCAAAAGTTTCCACTACTGTCAAAAACGACGTTGTAGACTACCTCGGCTAAGGCTAACACCTTTTGTTCATACCTTCTACAGAATCCTACATCTGTCTATCTGGACAGTTCAAATGCAGGAAGCGTCAGAAGTGCATCCCACTGAACCTGCGCTGTAACGGACAGGACGACTGTGGAGACGGCGAGGACGAGACGGACTGCCGTAAGAATCAAATCATCCGTAGATGGATGGATCTTAATAGATACGGTCTTAAAGAAGAGGCTGACTATGTGATGAAAAGTTTTGACAGCTCTGTACTTTTTGCCGGGGGGTTTCAATTTCACTTGCCATGAAAAATGAGCCTCTGCTCGATTTAGATAATAGAGTATTGAAAAGGCTTTTAGTTGTTGGCACTCTGGTCATTTCTTTAGCGAGAGACAACCCTTTGATGAATGACACAAGGAAAGAAAGGAACAGTAGAGAGAAACTCAGACTCTGAACAGACCGACTCTGTGACTTCCTCTCTGATCTTCAACTCTTGGTCAATGATTCACCCTGTTAACAATTCTCTTTGGATTATAGAAAGCCCCCAGCCTTCTATGTTCATGCCGCCATACCTGGTTAATTCCCTTCGTAGACACAAGGAAGGTCCATTATTAATAAAAGCCACATGTCCTTGTTATAATAAGAAAAGGAGGTGTGTTTCCTTTCAGTTGACCTAGTTTGACCTCGCTGTGGATTTTGATTGGAGTTTCATCCCCTGCTTGTTATCCCTCTGACATTTTAAAGTTCTGAACTTCTGGGTGCTTCTTTCGCTTGTCTGAAATGTACAGCACCGGGTAAAGGTTATGAGACAATTCCTCATGTCTGTGAGAGAGACAGAGAGAAGGGTCTTAGTAAGTACCTGCAGTCACACCTGTCTGGTTGTCATCATGAATCAAAGTGACAGCTCTAAGACAGACTGGAGCACGGTCTCAAGACACACACACACACACATACATGCACGCCATCCATGAACGCCTTATTAGATCACAGTGGTGGGTTAACGACTCGTCTCAGAGCTCCAGCCCTAGAAGCAGTCTAATCTCCCTCCCTTCACCTCCTGAGTCTCTGGCTGCAGTCACATTCAACCCCGGCCTGGCTCAGTGGTAGAGCTGTGTTGCCCCGAGGCCACTGGGAACAGAGAGGAAGACACTGGTAATTGTACCAGCAGGGGGTTGAACCACGCTGGTAGGCTGGGTGAGGGTGGAGCTGGGTGGGGGAGGGTGTGAGGGGAAGGATGGGGGGGGGGGGGATATACAGCACCAAGTAAAGTTTTCTCTGTAGGCTCTATTTTAACAAACCTAACACAATGTAAATCTATGGCTGGCGGTCAGAGCTATAGGTTTGGGGGGGGTGTCAGAAATATTTGTTGCTATTTTCTCAACCAGATTTATGGGTGCAGTAGCTGGCGGTGGCGTGGAAGGGCTGGGTTTTGCTAAATAAACAAGTTAAGATGTATCACGACTTGACCTCTCAATGGCCAATCAGAACATGGTCCCAAGCTCACATTGTGTATTTATGGTATTTTATGTATTGCGTGGTAATCAACTCCTAGTTGAATGTTTGTCCAGTATAGCCTAGTTTGTTAAATAACCTACAGAAACAAAATAACAAAAAGTAGGCCCATCCCATATTTGATAAATATGTTGAACATGTTTTTGAACAGTAACTGCAGGGCATCGATATGGAAATATATTGTTAACGTAGCATTTGCACTGATATAGGCCTACTGTAAAAATGCATTAGCCAGGGACATGCCAAACGTTGTCAATGAGCAATATTAAATTCACTAATTGATAAGACCTACAAAGAGAGCGAGTACTTCGAATCAAATTCTCCTAAAACGAAACAACAACTGGTTTTAAACAGGCCATATATCTGAATACAGTTACAGGCACAATTGCTCCCCGTGAGCGTATACTGTGATATTAGGCAACAACGTAGACTACGGAGGGTTTGATGCACATCCAAACCTTTCACAGGAGCTGGATAAAGATCCAATATAAAGAGAAAAGGGGGGAATATCCACTCATCGTTACTGCTCCCAGATATACTCTCTATAGCTGTAGCCTACCATTGATTTGGCCATAGTGACTTAGCCAAGTGAAAGGTAACAAAACAGGCTAATATAGCCTCAAGGCGGATTCAGCACCAATCCCCGCGGTTGCGGTTTCCCGCGGTTTGAAAGTTCCAACCGAGGAAAGTGGAAGATAAAAAAATTTGGGGGGCAAAATGGATAACGTTTTTTGATAACTTGTTCCTAAACAGGCTCCCTACGTTCGCGGACACCTTTCACGCAATGGGCATAGCACATAATGAGTCCAAATGTTTCACAGAAGCTGGACAAAAATAATGTCCAAGATAAAACATTTAAAGGGGGAATGTCTGAGTGTTCTGATATTCATGATGTTTCAATAAAGCCCTGGTGATGTACTTAATTAAGGCTACTGTGTGCGCGTCCTCTGGCAAAATCAATGTCATTACCAATTGCTTTGCCGCTAAAACCAGCTTTTTGTCGGCCTTAAATATCCCTAGTTGCACTCACTGAAATTGGCATATTGGCGCACGTTCTTAAGGACACACCTCAAATATTTCCACCCCTCCCACCTCAGTGCAAGCCAGCTGACATTACACAGGTAAATTGTCGACCCTGGCGTTAGGGCTTGGAAAATTATGCGCGCGTGTGAGCGACAGAGCGAGACAGAGAGGATATTTCAGGAGCTGAGTCTCACCCAGGGTGCAGATTAGGGCAGACAGAAGGAGGTTTAGCCTGCGTCTGAGGGCTGAGGGGATGTCTTTCTGAGACAGAGGGAGGTTTAACCAGGGCTAATCACGCTGGGAGGGCTGAGGGTTTAGAGATGCAGCTGGAGCCCCCCTCCCCCTCCCTGCTGGGAAAGAGGAAGCTGTGCTCTGGGTGGCAGGGTACTGTGGCAGGAAGGAGGGTGTGGAGGAAAAATGAATCTGATTTACTCATAATTGTACTTTCTCTATTGCTCCACACTATAGGTGTGTTTGCCACATATAAGATGATTTGTGTGAATTTGATGCAACTACAGTGCATGTGCATTGCTATTGTTTTGGTCATTTTTGATCATTTTGGTACCTTCAGTTGCATTAGCCGAAGGAGTTTTTGCCATTTCTATATAGACTGGTTAACTGGTCATTTTTTTGTATAGCTGATATATTGGTGACGGCGTCTCTCTTCATCTTTATTCTTCAGAGTTGATGTACCTGTTTTAACTCCCTGTCTCTTCTCTCTCTGCTGTGCCATCGGTCTCCATCCCCAGCTGAGAGCACCTGTTCTGCCAGCCAGTTCCAGTGTAAGAGCTCCCTGCACTGTATCTCAGCCCTGTGGGTGTGTGACGAGGACCCGGACTGTGCCGATGGATCGGACGAGGCCGACTGTGGTGCGTTCTACTGTTCTACTTCTAATTATACTGCAGTGCCTTTCAGAAAGCGTTCACACACCCCTTGACCTTTTTTTGCCTCACATTTGGTTGTGTTACAGCCTGATTTTAAGATTGAGATTTATGTGCAACTGGCCTACACACAATACCGCATAATGTCAAAGTGGAATTATATATTTTTTTAAATGTTTACAATTTTTGTGTTTACAACTTGAGTCATTAAGTATTCAAACCCCTTGTTATGGCAAGCCTAAATAAGTTCAGGGGTAAAGAGTTGCTTAGCATGTCACATAAGTTGCATGGACTCACTCTGTGCAATAATAGTGTTTAACATTATATTTTTATGACTACCTCATCTCTGTACCCCACACATACAATTATCTGTAATGGTCCCTCAGTCGAGTAGTGAATTTCAAACACAGATTCAACAACAAAGACCAGGGAGGTTTTCCAATAGCTCACAAAGAAGAGCACCTATGGGCAAAGTGAATAAAACAAGCGGACATTGAATATCCCTTTTAGCATGGTGAAGTTATTAATGACACTTTGGATGTATCAATACAACCAGTCACTACATAGATATAGGCATCCTTCCTAACTCAGTTGCCGGAGAGGAAGGAAACCGCTCAGGGATTTTACCATGAGGCCAATGGTTATGGACTTTAAAACAGTTACAGAATTTAATGGCTGTGATTCGAGAAAACTGAGGATGGATCAACAACACTCATTTAAATGACAAAGTGAATAGATGGAAGATTTTCCAAAACATGCATATTTTTTGCAATTAGGCAGTTAAGTAATACTGCATACAATGTGGCAAAGAAATTAACTGCATGTGCTGAATACAAAGCGTTATGTTTGAGGCAAATCTGGAGCAGGTTGAGAGCTTCAAGTTCCTTGGTGTCCACATCACCAACAAACTAACATGGTCCAAGCACGCCAAGACAGTCGGGCAAGACAAAACATATTCCCCCTCAGGAGACTGAAAAGATTTGGCATGGGTCCTCAGTTCCTCAAAAGGTAGCTGCACCACGAGAGCATGGTTTCCTCACTGCCTAGTATGGCAACTGCTCGGCCTCCGACCGCAAGGCACTACAGAGGGTAGTGCGAACGGCCCAGTACATCACTGGGGCCAAGCTTCCTGCCACCCAGGACCTCTATACCAGGCGATGTGAAAATCGCCCTAAAAATTGTCAAAGACTCCAGCCACCCTAGTCATAGACAGTTCTCTCTGCTACCCCACGGCAAGCGCCAAGTCTAGGTCCAATAGGCTTCTAAACAGCTTCCAAGCCATAAGACTCCTGAACACCTAATCAAATGGCTACCCAGACTATTTGCATTACCTCCCTCTCCCCCTCTTTTACACCGCTGCTACTCTCTGTTGTTATCATCTAAGCATAGTCACTTTAAAAACTAACCGTTACCCCCTGCACATTGGCTCTGTACCGGTACCCCCCTGTATATAGTCTCCACATTGACTCTGTACCGGTACCCCCTGTATATAGTCTCCACATTGGCTCTGTACCGGTACCCCCCTGTATATAGCCTCCACATTGACTCTGTACCGGTACCCCCCTGTATATAGTCTCCACATTGACTCTGTACCGGTACCCCCTGTATATAGTCTCCACATTGACTCTGTACCGGTACCCCTGTATATAGCCTCCACATTGACTCTGTACCGGTACCCCCTGTATATAGTCTCCACATTGACTCTGTACCGGTACCCCCTGTATATAGTCTCCACATTGACTCTGTACCGGTACCCCCTGTATATAGCCTCCACATTGACTCTGTACCGGTACCCCTGTATATAGTCTCCACATTGACTCTGTACCGGTACCCCCCCTGTATATAGTCTCCACATTGACTCTGTACCGGTACCCCCTGTATATAGTCTCCACATTGACTCTGTACCGGTACCCCCTGTATATAGCCTCCACATTGACTCTGTACCGGTAACCCCCCCCCCCCCTGTATATAGCCTCCACATTGACCTCTGTCCGGTACCCCCTGTATATAGCCTCCACATTGACTCTGTACCGGTTACCCCCCTGTATATAGCCTCCACATTGACTCTGTACCGGTACCCCCCCTGTATATAGTCTCCCATTGACTCTGTACCGGTACCCCCTGTATATAGCCTCCACATTGACTCTGTACCGGTACCCCCTGTATATAGCCTCCACATTGACTCTGTACCGGTACCCCCCTGTATATAGCCTACACATGGACTCTGTCCGGTAACCCCTGTATATAGCCTCCACATTTGACTCTGTACCGGTACCCCCTGTATATACCCTCCACATTGACTCTGTACCGGTACCCCCTGTATATAGTCTCCACATTGACTCTGTACCGGTACCCCCTGTATATAGCCTCCACATTGATCTGTACCGGTACCCCCTGTATATCGCCTCCACAATTGACTCTGTACCGTACCCCCCCTGTATATAGCCTCCACATGACTCTGTACCGGTACCCCCCTGTATATAGCCTCCACATTGACTCTGTACGGTACCCCCTGTATATAGCCTCCACATTGACTCTGTACCGGTACCCCCTGTATATAGCTCCACATTGACTCTGTACCGGTACCCCCCTGTATATAGTCTCCACATTGACTCTGTACCGGTACCCCCTGTATATAGTCTCCACATTGACTCTGTACCGGTACCCCCTGTATATAGCCTCCACATTGACTCTGTACCGGCACCCCCTGTATATAGCCTCCACATTGACTCTGTACCGGTACCCCCCTGTATATAGTCTCCACATTGACTCTGTACCGGTACCCCCTGTATATAGTCTCCACATTGACTCTGTACCGGTACCCCCTGTATATAGCCTCCACATTGACTCTGTACCGGTACCCCCTGTATATAGTCTCCACATTGACTCTGTACCGGTACCCCCTGTATATAGCCTCCACATTGACTCTGTACCGGTACCCCCTGTATAAAGCCTCCACATTGACTCTGTACCGGTACCCCCTGTATATAGCCTCCACATTGACTCTGTACCGGTACCCCCTGTATATAGCCTCCACATTGACTCTGTACCGGTACCCCCCTGTATATAGCCTCCACATTGACTCTGTACCGGTACCCCCTGTATATAGCCTCCACATTGACTCTGTACCGGTACCCCCTGTATATAGCCTCCACATTGACTCTGTACCGGTACCCCCTGTATATAGTCTCCACATTGACTCTGTACCGGTACCCCCTGTATATAGCCTCCACATTGACTCTGTACCGGTACCCCCCTGTATATAGCCTCCACATTGACTCTGTACCGGTACCCCCCTGTATATAGCCTCCACATTGACTCTGTACCGGTACCCCCTGTATATAGCCTCCACATTGACTCTGTACCGGTACCCCCTGTATATAGTCTCCACATTGACTCTGTACCGGTACCCCCTGTATATAGCCTCCACATTGACTCTGTACCGGTACCCCCTGTATAAAGCCTCCACATTGACTCTGTACCGGTACCCCCTGTATATAGTCTCCACATTGACTCTGTACCGGTACCCCCTGTATATAGCCTCCACATTGACTCTGTACCGGTACCCCCTGTATATAGTCTCCACATTGACTCTGTACCGGTACCCCCTGTATATAGCCTCCACATTGACTCTGTACCGGTACCCCCTGTATATAGCCTCCACATTGACTCTGTACCGGTACCCCCCTGTATATAGCCTCCACATTGACTCTGTACCGGTACCCCCTGTATATAGCCTCCACATTGACTCTGTACCGGTACCCCCTGTATATAGCCTCCACATTGACTCTGTACCGGTACCCCCTGTATATAGTCTCCACATTGACTCTGTACCGGTACCCCCTGTATATAGTCTCCACATTGACTCTGTACCGGTACCCCCTGTATATAGCCTCCACATTGACTCTGTACCGGTACCCCCTGTATATAGCCTACACATTGACTCTGTACCGGTACCCCCTGTATATAGTCTTGCTATTGTTGTTTTACTGCTGCTGTTACTTTTATTTCATATTCTTATCCATTTTTTTAACTGCATTGTTTGTTAGGGGCTCGTAAGTAAGCATTTCACTGTAAGGTCTACTACACCTGTTGTATATTTGGCGCATGTGACTAATACAGTTGGATTTGAAATCCAACACAACACATCACTGAGTACCACTCTTTATATTTTCAATCATGGTGGTGACTGCATCATGTTATGGGTATGCTCATCTGCAAGGACTATGGAGTGTTTTAGGATAAAAATAAACAGAATAGAGCTAAGCACAGGCAAAATCCTAGAGGGAAACCTGGTTTAGGTTGCTTTCCAACAGACACTGGGAGACAAATTCACCTTTCAGCAGGACAATAACCTAAAACACAAGGCCAGATATACA
Organism: Oncorhynchus kisutch; assembly: GCF_002021735.2. Lineage (NCBI taxonomy): Eukaryota > Metazoa > Chordata > Actinopteri > Salmoniformes > Salmonidae > Oncorhynchus > Oncorhynchus kisutch. Next base: position 12,915,245 of record NC_034178.2, on the reverse strand, counting down.
CTGGAGTTGCTTACCAAGACAACGTTGAATTTTCCTGAGTGGCATAGTTACAGTTTTGACTTAAAATGGCTTGAAAAGTATGGCAAGACATAAAAAAAATGGCAAATTGACAGAGCTTGAAGATTTTTTTTTTAAATCAAATATTGTTCAATCCAAGTGTGCAATACTTACCCAGAAAGACTCACAGCTGTAATCACTGCCAATGTTGATTCTAACAAAATGTAACACAACAAAATGTGGAGTAAGTCGAGGGGTATGAATGCTTTCTGAAGGCAATGAATGTTATATTATATTCTAGTCTACACTCTTAGAAAAAAGGGTTCCAAAAATGTTCTTCGGTTGTCCCCATAAGATAACCCTTTTTGGTTCAAGGTAGAGAACCCTGTTGGTTTCCATGTAGAATCACCAAAAGGGTTCTACCTGGAACCAAAATGGTTTCTTCAAAGGGTTCTCCAATGGGGACAGCCGAAGAACCCTTTTTAGGTTCTAGATAGCAACTTTTTTTCTAAGAGTGTATGTAGTCTAGTCAGTGTTTGATCTCAATGGAATGGCCTCCTCTAAAGGGACATTTGTTTTTTCTATTTTGTTTTCTCTTATGCTATATGCAATCTTTGAGCAGCTAAACCCAAACGTGTAGACTTAAATTGAATGTGATAACGTTATGCATTACGTTTTTTTTTTTTTTACTGATGACCACCTCATAAATGCTGACTGGTCTTTGATATGCTCATAAAGCACTTGTTAATATGGCCAGCTCCAGAGATTAGCTGGAGGAGGTTAAGTCATTTTACTGTCTCTTTCTCTCATCAAATGGATTGCTAGGGATTGACCTTGGCATTTCCACTGCTGCCTGTGCGTTTAATGGTGACATTTAGGAGGATTGAGGGGGATGACAGTAAGGTCTCTCTATGATTTGAGTCGTTCTCTCTGGTTTTCAGTCAGTGTTCCATTTTTTTTTTTCTTCTCTCTCTATGGGTCATATTTAAAGGTTTCTTCTCATCCAACCTGGCAGATATCAAGCATGAGAGGAGACGTACACACTTTGTGAACATGTTGTATACACCTACTGGCTTTGACTTCACTGGCGAGAAGCAAACAACATACGAGTTCTGGAATTCCCAGCATCTTATTTGTCTTTCTTAATTCTTAAATCTTTCAGGCATGGGAAGGAATGTATTTAGTATTCAACTGTCGCGGTGTGCTCAGGTCGAATTTGAATTCTGTTAATGTCATACTAAGTCTGGGAATTAGCTCTCGAGCATGGTACCGTGTGGTTGTCAATTAATAATGCATTATGTATTTATCTATTCTCCCAATAGTTGGATTAAAAGTCTGACAGGGAGATGAGAGGAAATCACATTGCTTTGATTTTACAGTGTTGGGACGACATGTACAGACGGATTACTAGGTTGTTATTTTAGAAAGAAAACAGGAAAGTTACTGTTCTCCTAGTCGTTCTTCTTGACAGTAGCAGGCGTTTGTATATACAGTATGTAAAGTAATGTTTCACCCTTTATTGGCCATCGTCTTGTCGTCTTCCTTAGCGAAAGCTCAAGGGACTGGCGATCACGGTTGCGCACACCTGGCGCTGTGTGCGAAATATCAACGCGGCTCCCGTGTCACACACTTTGCTTGTGTTATGCCTTTATGGACTGTCTTTGTTGTTTCTGTGTGCCTAGATGAGAAGACATGCGGTCCTCATGAGTTCCGGTGCCACAACAACAACTGTGTCCCGGAACACTGGAGGTGTGATGGACAGAGTGACTGCGGCGACAACACAGACGAACAGAACTGCAGTAAGTCCATCGCCTTCGGTCTCTTGTTTAGGCTGGAAGGAATGGACTTGGAACTTGAACTTTTGTATAATACTATATAACTAGCGTACTCCCTGACACTAGAACCAGAGCATTGTGTTTTTGGGAAGTCATGTGACGTAGCAAAATTGTTATCCTGTATTTTAAAGCCTTCTCCAGAAATGACAACTGCACCAAAAAATGAAAGCGGTTGTCTGAGTATGAGGCTGGATCATCTGACATGAAAAGAAAAGGGGAACGCTCAATGAAAACGCTCCAAAATGTTCAAATCCAGGTCGTGTGACATGACTCCGCAAAACAACGTGGCCTAGTATAACTGTCACCTAGTATAACTACCACCATGCTTGGCATGATGAGGAATGTCCTGGGGGAACAGGCCTCAGTGTCATGCGCCTAAAATCACTGTCGTTCCTTATCCCCTTACACCTCTCAGAGCCAGCCACCTGCCCCTCCAGGGACTTTGTGTGTAACGACGGAGAGTGCATCTCGGCTCGTTTCCGTTGTGACGGTGACACGGACTGTGCCGATAGCTCTGATGAAAAAGGCTGTGAGACGCGCTCGTGCCCCGCGGACCAGTTCCAGTGTCTCAATCACCTCTGCATCTCCAACAAGTGGCTCTGTGACGGCCGGGAGGACTGTAAGATGGGGGAGGACGAGAGGAACTGCCAAGGACCTGGTACGAGCTCAGAGACACACACGCACGGACACACACACACACTCACACACATGCGCACACACACTTGATTTACTTACTGTATAACTGTTGGATGGCTGAAGGGTGAAAGTGGGGACTTGCTTTCACTGTCTTACTCAAAGCCTACAACCATGTTAATACCGCCCTCTGTTGGAATGCATGCTTGTGTGCGTCACACACCTTGTGATTGGGGGAGTGTGTGTTCGTTTGTGTTTGTTCGTGTTCGGCAACGGCTGCCGTTTTACGAAGTCACCAGTAAGCGTAGATACAGTTGGCTTACTGTCTCACATTGAAAGCTAGAAAATAACCTTTAACACCTTCAGAAACAGAGTTATTCCCGCACGTGAACCAATTCTCAGTTGACAGCAATTACAGATTTCACTCCACTGTAGTATGTCCTGACATTCACCTTTTATTTTAAGATTCGGAATCCCTTTGTGCTTCATTGCATGAATTGAATGCCTGCCAAACTTGAAGTCTTGTGGAGAAGTTAATGCAAGGCCAGAGTAGCTTCAAGGCACTTCAAATCTCGAGCAGATGGTTCAATATCAGCAAGCTGGCCTTCTCTCCTGTCTGATAACTACAGGTGTGAAATTAAAATGAGCTGTATGTCTCTCCCACCGAGATGTCTCCCTCTATCTCTGTCTCTCTCTCTCTGTCTCTCTCTCTCTGTCTCTCTCTGTCTCTCTCTCTGTCTGTCTCTCTGTCTCTCTCTCTCTGTCTCTCTCTCTCTGTCTCTCTGTTTGTCTGTCTGTCTCTCTCTCTGTCTCTCTGTCTCTCTCTCTGTCTCGGTCTGTCTCTCTGTCTATCTCTGTCAATTAATTTTGCTTTATTGGCATGACGTAACAATGTACATATTGCCAAAGCTTACTTTGGAGATTTACAATATTAACATCATTTAGATAATAATAATCAAAGTTGTCAACGGGACAACAGTAACAACAATAACCAAGGGTCAAAATAACCATACAGTGAACAATAACAATAAGCATACAGTAGAGGACATGTGCAGGTTGATTGGTCTGTCAGACACTGTACCTCATCATGGCAGGCGTCAATGTAGTGTGCTGCCAACCCACAGCTCTCGGTGTCCTCCCCCAACAG